>NC_092710.1:228563117-228715891 GCF_047496885.1 Scyliorhinus torazame | reverse complement strand
AAGCCCTGTTGACTCTGCCAAGTCCTCCTTTCTGGTGTCTTGGGACTAGTCTCTAAATTGGGGGAGCTGTTCCACAGACCAGTCAAACTACAGCCTGACATGGTCATACTCACCGAATCATACCTCATAGTCTAAGTCTTAGATGGTTTTGTGGCACTACCACCGTGCTAAATGCCCGAAGTGCCGAATGGATGATCTATCTCGGTCTCCTTCGGAGGTTCCCAGCATCACAAATATCAGTTTTCAGCCAATACGATTCACTCCACGATATCAAGAAATGGCTGAAGTCATTCGATACTACAAAAGCTATGGGCCCTGACAATATCCCGGCAATAGTACTGAGGACTTGTGCTCCAGAACTTGCCGCATCCCTAACCAAGCTGTTCCAGTACAGCTACAACACTGGCATCTACCCGGCAATGTACAAAATTGCCCTGGTATGTCCTGCACACAAGAAACAGGACAAATGCAGACCAGCCAATTACTGCCCTATCAGTCTACTCTCCATCACAGCAAAGTAATTGAAGGAGACATCAACAATGCTATCAGGCAGCATGTCCTCAGTAATAAGCTGCTCACAGTCGCTCAGTTTGGTTCCGCCAGGGTCACTCAGCTCCTGACCTCATTACAGCCTTGGTTCAAACATGGACAAAAGAGCTGAATGTCAGAGGTGAGGTGAGTGACTGCCCTTAACATCAAGGCAGCATTTGACCGAGTGTGGCATCAAGGAGCCCGAGCTAAACTGGAGTGAATGGAAATCAGGAGGAAAACTCTCCGCTGGTTGGAGTCATACCTGGCACAAAGGAAGATGGTTATGGTGGTTGGAGGTCAGTCAGCTCAGCTCCAGGACATTACTGCAGGGGCTCTTCAGGGTAGTATCCTAGGCCCAACCATCTTCAGCTGCTTCATCAATGACCTCCCTTCCATCATAAGGCCAGAAGTGGGGATGTTTGCAGAAGTCTGCACAATGTTCAGCACTATTCGCGACTCCTCAAACAATGAAGCAGTCCATGTCCAAATGCAGCATGACCTGGATAATATACAGGCTTGGGCTCACAAGTGGCAAGTTACATTCGCACCACCCAAGTGCCAGGCAATGACCATCTCCTACAAGAGAGGTTCTAACCACCACCCCTTGATACTCAATTGCCATTGCTCAAAATCAACATCCTGGGGGTTACCATTGATAACAGACTGAACTGAACTATCCACATTAATACTGTGGCTACCAGGGCAGGTCAAAGGCGAGGAATCCTACAGCGAGTAACTCCCCTCCTCACCTCCCAAAGCCTGTCCACTATCTGTAAGGCACAAGTCAGGAGTGTAATGGAATTCTCTTCACTTGCCTGGATGAGTGCAGCTCCAACACTCAAGAGGCTCAACACCATCCAGGACAATGTAGCCTGTTTTATTGCTCCTCCTTCCACAAACATTCAAACCTTTCATCACCGATGAACAGTGGCAGCTGTGTGTATCATCTACAAGATGCACTACAGTAATGCTTCAAGGTTCCTTAGACTTCACCTTCCAAACCCACGAACACGACCATCTGGAAGGACAAGAGCAGCAGATACCTGGGAACCCACCACCTGGAGGTTCTCCTCCAAGTCACTCACCACCTCCACTTGGAAAAAATATTGCGTACCTTCACTGACTCTTGGGCAACATCCTGGAACTCCCTCTCTAACAGCACAGTGGATGTACCTACACCTCAAGGACTGCAGTGGTTCAAGAAGGCAACTCATGACCACTTACTGAAGGATAACTAGGGATGGGCAATAAATGCTGGCCTAAACAGTGACGCCCACATCCCGTAAATGAATACAAACAAAAACTCCTCAGTCACCATTCCTGGGTATATTCCGTGTCACTGGCAGGGCAGACTCACCAGAGGAAATGGCACAATGGTACACAATCAGGAGAGTGGACCTGAGGAATGTGAGAAATGTAAAGTGTGGTGCGCAGAAGTGGACACACTACTCCAGATGTGATCTATCTCAGCCTTTACGTGGCTGTCACAGTGCATCTACCCTCTTATACGCTAGACCGTTAGATCTAAGTGTCACCATTCCATTAGCTTTTTGATTAATTTCTGTCCATGACATCTTAATGGTTTACGTACATGGACTCTTGCATATATATGGATCTCCAGCTTTTCACTATTTAGAATGTATCCTTCGTTGGTCTAAAATGGATGCCTATATTGCAATCCATTTGCTACAGATTTCCTCATTCACTTAGGTAATCTAATATTGCCTCTTTGTAATTTGTTCACCACCTCATTCCCAAGGGAAATTAACGATGAGCAATAATTGCTAGCCTTGCCAGTGATACTCAAGTCCGGAATGAATTTTCAAAGTTTATATTGACAAAATTACAGTCGGGGAATGCAGGATATGCAAAGTCTTCTTATTAGGTCAATATCAATTCCTCAAGAAATTAATTAATTAATATTTAGGCTATGAATCCGCAGCCTGGAGAAATAAATCAGATTTGCATAACTGCAAGGAGCTGGCTGACGGACTTCACATTTTGGAGACTGCACGGGATATACACACTTCAGTGTTAAAAGTACATTGGGGTCTGAATGACAGTTTTGGAGCCTGACATTTCAAAATTCACGAGGCACCTGCCTGCCAGGGGAGAGTGTTCTATTTTCACAGAGAAACCCAGGAACCAAGAAGAATGGGGGTAGGGGTGCTGTTGGGGACAGTGGGTTATCCATTTCACCATTTCAATCCTCTGCCTGTACCATTCTCACTGAGCAGGCAGAGTTGAAAACTATGTTTGGTCCAATCTCCAATCTATTTCCAAGTTACATGGGAATTCGGTTTGGGAAGGGTCAAGCATGGGGTTAAATGGTCAGGAAGATTATTGAAAGTCGTAAAAATAAAGGGAGGAATATTTGGAGGTTTGAAAGAAGGCAAGTGAGAGCATTTAATTTTTGGTTAGCTTTTGGCCATGCTGTCTATTTCTGTAACAAGTGTCACTCTGCCTTAGGTGATTCCAAGTGCTCTGCCTGTGGATTTAAGAGTTATGGAAGTCATTACTTTTTCTTTTGCTAATAGACATCAGAAGGAGAGTACAGTGATACTGACTAAGGCGGCACATCCCTGAACAATGAGAACATGATAAATGCACTGTTCCCGTGGGCTGGCAGGTATGCATCTTTTTTCATTTTGACTAGACTCACAATTTTCCTGGTCATTCATGGTTCCTGAATCCGGCCTTTCCTGTTCTTCCTTTTTACTGGCACATGCCTGTCCTGCACTCCCATCAACTACTCCTTAAAAGACTCCCACATGCCAAATGTGGATTTACCCTCAAAAAGCCTCTCCCAAATGACAGCCTTCAAATCCTGCCTAATGTGGTTGTTCCCCCTTTTCCCTGGCACCAGGGAGGCAAACTACCGTCCTGGAGTCCTTTCTGCGGCCACAGAAGCACCTATCTGTGCCTCTGACTATTGAATCCCCTACCACTATTGCTTTTTGATGCTTTGTAATCCCTGCCTATGCAACAGAGCTAGTCATGGTGCCTTCGCTCTGGCCACTGCTGCTGTCCCCTGATGGACCTTCCCCCTCATCAGTATCCAAAACGGCATACTTGTTAGATAGAGGGACAGCCATGGGGGAACCCCTGCACTCTCTGACTACCCCGTCTGCCGGTCACCCATCTATCTTCCTCTACCTTGGGTGTGACCACATCTCTGTAGCTATTATCTATAATAATTTCAGCTAATTGTGTGCTCCTCATGCTTCCATCTACTGTTCTAACCCATCCATGCATTCGGGGAACTTTTGCAACTGAATGTACTTTCCACAGATGCAGTCCTCAGGGACACTTGAAGTTTCCATGATGTTCACATCGTGCAAGAGTAGCACACGACCCCGCCAATTGATATATTTTGGTTGTTAGATTAACAGACCCCCCATGTCGTAGGTTTAGGTTGGACCAAGGTTATAACATCAGAGAAGTAAAAGTAGAGAGGAGATTTGAAAGAGATGATCAGAATAATAAGCGTTCTGGACAGAGCAGATAGGGAGAAATTGTTCCCATTGACTGAGGGTTTGAGAAGCAGAGGATACTGATTTAGTTGAATGTCAAAAGAAACAATAGCAACATATGAAGAAAATCCTTATTTTTGAATGTTGCAGAAAATAGAGATGTGTTGTCAAAGCCTTTCATCTTGCACTCATCAGAACAAATTCAAGAATGCCAAGGAGTGCTCTTTCAGAGAGGTGGTTATGACTCAATGGGCCAAATGGCCTCCTTCTATGTTGAACCAATTCTGTTATTCTGTGGCTTTCAAATGAGCAAAACAATTTATACAACAGGTGAGAAAGATGATTAGTTGGCAGGTCATCTCTGTTTGGCTGAGACGTTGCTCTGGGGAAAGTTATAGGCTTCCCATGCTTCTGGGAAATTCAAAAGGTGCAAGGCTTGAATACACTTTTCTTGTTTGCAGAGAAAGGGTTCCATGTTACTTTGAGCAGGCATAAATGAGCCACCTCTTTGTGACTTCCATTGTGCGCTTGCTGTGCAAGCGTAGGTTACCTGCTGGAATCAGGAGCCATGCCATCAACGGAGAACCTTTCCATTCTGTACCCACACTTTAGTGGCTCAAATGCAGCTGGCAGAATGAAAGCACCAAGCCTGCTATCAGAATTCCAGGATTTGACCTGCACGATTGTCTACCTATGCCAGCTGAATATTGAGGGAGTGGAGGTATTTGGGAGTTTTGAATAAGAGTCCTATCAGACTCGAAATGTTAACTCTTGTTTCTTTCCCCACAGATGCTGTCAGAACTGCTGAGTTTTTCCAGCACATTTTGCTTTTATTTCAGATCGCCAGTATTTAATGATCAAATTATTGAGTGAGTGGAATCCCTTTTGGTTTGTGTACGTCAGAGTTCATATGGGCACCCCCAATGGTAATCAATACAGTTACCCTGCATCATGGGGAGGACTGCAATCCTAGTGAAGTCACGTATTCACTCCATATGAAGCAGACCTCAGTGAAGACATTCTCACGTTATCCCTTTCTGAGGCTCAGGAGGAAAAGTTTCTTTCTGAAAACTTTGGGCTATTCTTTGCTGAGAACCCAACTCCCATTTCACCTCAGGGATTCATTAATTCATAAATGTTGAAAGCACAGAGGGAGGCCATTTGGCCCATCGTGTCCACATCAATCAACAACAATCTGACTGCACTACTCCCATTTTACAGCACTTGGCCCATAGCCCTGGAGGTTATGGTAGCAAAAATGAATATCTAAATACTTCTAAAATACCATGAGAGTTTCTGACTCAAGTACCCTTTCAGGAAGTGAGTTCCAGACTTCCATCACTCTCTGGGTAAAAAGGTTTCTCCTCAACTCCCGTCTTAGTCTTCTACCTCTTACTTTAAGTATATGCCCCTTGGTTATTGACCTCTCCATTAATGGAAAAAGTGCCTTCCTATTCCCCCTACCTATGCCCCTCATCATCTTATACACTTCTATCAGGTCCCCTCTCAACATTCGCTGCTCCAAGGTAAACAACCCCAGCCTATCCAATCTCTCCTCCGGTCCAGGCAGAATCCTGGGAAATATCCTGTGCACCCTTTCAAGTGCAATTATATCCTTCCTACAATGTGGTGACCAGAACTGCATGCAGTACTCCAGTTGTGGCCAAACCAGTGTTTTATACAGTTCCAGCATGGCCTTCCTGCTCTTGTATTCTATGCCTCGGCTAATGAAGGTATAGTCTTCTTAACAACCTTATCTACCTGCCCTGCCACTTTCACGGATCTGTGCTCATGCACTCCTAGGTCCCTGTGATCTTTGGTACTTTCCAAGATCCTACCATTCATAGTGGAATTTTCCTTATTAACACTCCCCAGTTGCATCATCTCACACTTTTACGAGTTAAATTCCTTTTTCCACTGCTCGCCCATCTGACCAGAACATTGACATCTTCCTGCAATCCACAGCTAAACCTTTCACTATTTACACCCGATCAATTTACGTGCCATCCGCAAACGTCTTGATCATACTGCCTACATCTCTCTCTTCTAGCAGCTTGTCCTGTTTCCTTTGATCCCTGTTGATTCTCCAAATCATGCTGTATTCCATGGGGAATGACTCAAAGTCAGCAAAATGACTTTTGACACCAATCAAAAAACAGAGCTGGCAGAGAAATGTTGATGTACAAAGGAACCTGGGTGTCCTTGTATACCAATCACTGGAAGAAAACATGCATATTCAGCAAGCAGTTAGGAAAACAAATGGTATGTTGGCCTTCATTACATGAGGATTTGAGTACAGGAGCAAGAATGCCATACTGCAACTATACAGGGCTTTGGTGAGATCACACCTGGAGTACTGTGGGCAGTTTTAGTCTCCTTATCTGAGAAAGGATGACATTGCCATTGAATGTGTGCAGCAAAGGTCCACCAGACTGATTCCTGGGATGGCAGGAGTATCGTATGAGGAGAGATTGGGTCGACTAGGCCTGTATTCACTTCAGTTTAGATGAATGAGAGTTTCCAAAGATGTGCAGGGTAGATGGGGCTATGGGATTACAGGGAGTAGGTCTAGGTAGGGTGTTCTTTCAGAGGGTCGGTACTGTTTCGATGGGCTGAATGGCTTCCTTCTGCACTGTAGGGATTCTATGAATTCTATGGAACCTCATTGAAATGTGCAAAATTCTGATATGGCTGGACAGATTGGATGCAGAGATGTTCCCCCTGGCTGTGGGAGGTCTAGAACAAAAGTCACAGTCTCAGGATACGGGGTAGGCCATTTAAGACTGAGATGAGGTATAATTTCTTTACTCAAGAGGGTGGTGGACTGTGGAATTCTCTACCACATAAGGCTGTGGAGGCCAAGTCACTGGATATATTTCCAAAGGAAATAGATAGATTTCTAGACACTGAAGGCATCAAGAGGTATGGGAGAGTGGTAGTATGCCGTTAGTCATAGAGGTTTACAGAACAGAAAAGAATCCTTCGGCCCATCTCATCTGCGCCAGTCAGAAACTGTTGAGACAGAGGATCAGTCATGATTATATTGAATAGCAGAGCAGATTTGAGGGATCGTGTAGCCTACTCCTGCTCCTATTTTCTATATTTCTATGTACACCACTCACTGTCAACTGTGCAAATTTAATCAAAGTTTGAAAGCATCAAATGAAGAAATAGCCAGAAGAAATCACTCAGCAAATAGCTGTAGGTAGTTCTTTGGGGTCTGGTCTTCCTTGTTGATCGCCTCAGCCCCGGTGGTGGTGCAGGTGCTTGTTCCCGCGTTGTCATCTCCGGGAGCTTTTCGGTGTCTGCTTCTGTTTCACTCCTGGTCGGACATGGGAGGAGGAACGATCCTCCCGGGAAGGGGGCGGTCGCGGGGTGCGCCGGTGGCAGGGAGGGGGTGATCGGTGTCGGGGGGGGTGCGTGTTGCCGGCGGGCGCCAGGTCTCGCAGGGAGACCGTGCCCTGTCGGCCGTCGGGGTACGCCACGTAGGCGTACTGCGGGTTCGCGTGGAGGAGATGAACCCTCTCGACCAACGGGTCCGACTTGTGCGCCCGCACATGTTTCCGGAGCAGGATGGGTCCTGGGGCCGCCAGCCAGGTCGGCAGCGACGTTCCGGAGGAGGACTTCCTGGGGAAGACAAGGAGGCGCTCATGAGGCGTTTGGTTAGTGGTGGTACACAGCAGCGACCGGATGGAGTGGAGAGCGTCCGGGAGGACCTCCTGCCACCGTGAAACTGGGAGATCCCTGGACCGTAGGGCCAGTAGGACGGTCTTCCAGACCGTGCCGTTCTCCCTCTCTACTTGCCCGTTCCCCCGGGGGTTGTAGCTGGTCGTCCTGCTCGAGGCTATACCCTTGCTGAGCAGGAACTGGCGCAGCTCGTCACTCATGAAGGAGGACCCCCTGTCGCTATGGATATATGCGGGGCAACCGAACAGTGTGAATATGGTGCTAAGGGCTTTAATAACTGTGGCCGCTGTCATGTCGGGGCAGGGGATGGCGAAAGGAAACGGGAGTACTCGTCCACCACGTTCAGGAAGTATGTGTTTCGATCGGTGGAGGGAAGGGGCCCTTTGAAATCTAGACTGAGGCGTTCAAAGGGGCGGGAAGCCTTGATCAGGTGCGCTCTATCTGGCCTGAAAAAATGCGGTTTGCACTCAGCGCAGATGTGGCAGTTCCTGGTGACAGTATGCACCTCCTCCACGGAGTAGGGGAGGTTGCGGGACTTTATAAAATGGTAGAACCGAGTGACCCCCGGGTGGCAGAGGTCCTCGTGGAGGGTTTGGAGACGGTCTATTTGTGCGTTGGCACATGTGCCGCGGGATAGGGCATCGGACGGCTCGTTCAGCTTTCCGGGACGGTACAAGATCTCGTAGTTGAAGGTGGAGAGCTCGATCCTCCACCTTAAGATCTTGTCATTTTTAATTTTGCCCCGCTGTGCATTATCGAACATGAAAGCTACCGACCGTTGGTCAGTGAGGAGAGTGAATCTCTTGCCGGCCAGGTAATGCCTCCAATGTCGCACAGCTTCCACTATGGCTTGGGCTTCCTTTTCCACTGAGGAGTGGCGGATTTCTGAGGCGTGGAGGGTTCGGGAGAAGAAGGCCACGGGTCTGCCCGCTTGGTTAAGGGTGGCCGCTAGAGCTACATCGGAGGCGTCGCTCTCGACCTGGAAGGGGAGGGACTTGTCGATGGCGCGCATCGTGGCCTTTGCGATATCCGCTTTGATGCGGCTGAAGGCCTGGCGAGCCTCTGTCGACAGGGGGAAGGTAGTAGTCTGTATTAGTGGGCGGGCCTTGTCTGCATACTGGGGGACCCACTGGGCGTAATATGAAAAAAACCCCAGGCATCGTTTCAGGGCTTTGGAGCAGTGGGGAAGGGGAAATTCCATAAGGGGGCGCATGCGTTCGGGGTCGGGGCCTATTATCCCATTGCGCACTACGTATCCCAGGATGGCCAGCCGGTTTGTGCTAAACACGCACTTGTCCTCATTGTATGTGAGGTTCAAGGCGTTTGCGGTCTGGAGGAATTTTTGGAGGTTGGCGTCGTGGTCCTGCTGATCGTGGCCGCAGATGGTTACGTTGTCGAGATACGGGAACGTGGCCTGTAACCCGTGTTGATCAACCATTCGGCCCATCTCCCGTTGGAAGACCGAGACCCCGTTTGTGACGCCAAATGGGACCCTTAGGAAGTGGTATAGTCGCCCATCTGCCTCGAAGGCTGTGTACTTGCGGTCACTTGGGCGGATGGGGAGCTGGTGATAGGCGGACTTGAGGTCCACGGTGGAGAAGACCTTATATTGGGCAATCCGATTTACCATGTCGGATATGCGGGGGAGAGGGTACGCATCTAGCTGTGTGTACCTGTTGATGGTCTGGCTATCGTCTATGACCATCCTTTGCTTCTCCCCTGTCTTTACTACTACCACCTGTGCTCTCCAGGGACTATTGCTGGCCTGGATTATGCCTTCCTTCAGCAACCGCTGGACTTCTGACCGGATAAATGTCCAGTCCTGGGCGCTGTACCGTCTGCTCCTAGTGGCGACGGGTTTGCAATCCGGGGTGAGGTTTGCAAACAAGGATGGCGGTTCAACTTTGAGGGTTGCGAGGCCGCAGATAGTGAGTGGGGGTATTGGGCCGCCGAATTGAAACGTTAGGCTCTGCAGGTTGCACTGGAAATCTAATCCCAGTAATGTGGGTGCGCAGAGTTGGGGAAGGACGTAGAGCCTGTCGTTTTTAAACTCCCTTTCTTGCACCGTTAGGGTCACTATGCAGAACCCTTTGATCTCTACGGCGTGGGATCCTGCAGCTAGGGAAATCTTTTGCGTACTGGGACGGATGGTCAAAAAACAGCGTCTTACCGTGTCAGGGTGGATGAAGCTTTCGGTGCTCCCGGAGTCGATCAGGCAAGGTGTCTCGTGTCCGTTGATCAGCACCGTTGTTGTCGTCGTCTGGAGCGTCCGGGGCCGTGCTTGATCCAGCGTCACCGAGGCCAGATGTGGTCGTGGTGTCTCAGCGTCTTCTTCGGACCCCGTGGAGCCGTCGATGCTGGGGTCCTTTGTTGTCATCCAAGATGGCGGCATCCATGAATCGCACGCGGCCGGGGTTGGACAAGATGGCCGCCCCCACGGATCGCACGTGGTCGGGGGTGGACAAAATGGCCACCCCCATGCATCGCACATGGCTGGGGGATCACAAGATGGCGGCGCCCATCCTCCCCTCGTGGTGGCCGGGACCCAAAATGGCGGCGCCCGCGGGTCGCACATGGGGCGCTGGGGGGTTGGGGAGCGTTTGGGATGCGCTGGACTCTTTCTTCTCCGGGGACAGCGGCGACCCCCTGGGTCGGGACCGGCACACAGCCGCGAAATGGCCCTTTTTCCCGCAGCTCTTGCAAGTCGCTGCGCGGGCCGGGCAGCGCTGCCGGGGGTGTTTCCCGGGATGGTCTGGCGTCTTAACCACGCAAGCCTGTGAGGGAGGGAGGGAGGGGGGTTTGTCGCGACGGAGGTCCACGGAGCCCAACGGGCTGCTGCGCGGTCGGGGCCATAGGCGCGGGCGTTTTGCGAGGCCACATCTAGGGAAGCTGCGATGGCCTGTGCCTCTGAGAGTCCTAGCGACTCTTTTTCTAAAAGTCTTTGGCGGATTTGGGGAGAGTTCATACCTGCCACAAACGCATCGCGAATTAAAATGTCCGTGTGTTCCGTCGCGTTTACCGGCGGGCAGCCGCAGCCCCGTCCCAAAATTAGCAGCGCGGCGTAGAACTCTTCTAGCGATTCTCCGGGACTTTGCCGTCTTGTTGCGAGTTGGTAGCGTGCGTAGACCTGGTTCACTGGACGAACGTAGACGCTCTTTAGTGCTGCGAGCGCCGTCGGGAAATTCTCTGCGTCTTCTATGAGAGGGTAAATTTCCGGGCTTACCCTTGAGTGCAGGACCTGTAGTTTCTGGTCTTCTGTGATCCGGCCGGGGGCCGTTCGGAGGTGGCCTTCGAAACAAGCCTGCCAGTGTTTAAAAACTGCTGCCGCGTTCACTGCGTGGGGGTTGATCCGCAGGCATTCCGGGGCGATCCTGAGCTCCATAGTCCTTTAAGCACGCTTAATAAATTGTAGCGCACAATGACTTACGAGAGAGACGAATAGAGATGAAGTCGATGAGGCTTTATTAAGCGTGACTTGTTCCCCGCAGTTCAGCAACAGACTGGAGCTGCGGGGAGAAGCCCAGGTTCTTATACTCTGATTTCAGTGCGGAGCTAGGGATCAACAGCCAACCAGGACCCAGGATCTGTCAGCCAATAGCATCACGGCTTCACAGTCCCACATGACCCCTAATGCATACTACCACACAGCAGCTGCTCGATGAGTCATGTGCTAACACCCTCATCATATGTTGTGCAGCAGGATTCACTCGACAAGAATGTATGCACACTGTGGATGTCATTTTGGAACTCTAAAGTCACTCGTGGGTCCCAAAAAATGGGTGCTGGCAAGTTCACTTTCTCAGCCAGTGATTCTTGTAGGATTACAATTCCATTATAACTATTTTACATGCCTGAGATTGGACAGCCAGTGGAAAGTTGTTCAACCAAATGGTCATCACAGTTGAGCATGAGTCCTTACCCAATACCCACATATTTGGAGTGGCTAAGTAGTAATCAGGATTGATGGACCCCATGCTTACTGCATTAGTGCGAATATCAAATGTAAATATTATAATGTGATTATAATTATAATTGTGCTGCATATTGCTGAAAATAATATGTTTCTAAAACTTTAAGTTCAAATAAATGTTAATAATGTTAATAAATGTTAATAAATGTTACCTTATATTTCTCAAATTGGAATTCTATTAAAAACCAATTATCAGATGTAAACGTTAATCGGTTGAAGTAATCTATAGTTTGTGGGTTACACTAGAGTAAATAGCATTAATGTTTTCTGGGACTCCACCCAGTGATGTTACTATAAATTATTCAAACAGTGCCTTTCTGTGTTTTAGTTGCCTAATAGATTCTTACAGCATTGTTGTTACACCAACGCTTGCATTAAAAAGCACTTCAATGTGAGAATATTCATATTGTACACAGCATTTCAACAGGCTTATCTCCTAATGGTCAATGTGTGCTGTAAGGCTGGGCAGTATTGGGTCCATTAAGTATTTGATTTTGTTGCTTGTCAAGGTTTTCTGCTGCTAGAGTGCTGCACTATATCTGAAATTTGCAGACTTAGGTGTTTAAACTTAAGAACACATCGATTGTACAAGCTGAAGTTGTTTTATTAATACTACTTAAGGCAGACAGTATTAAGATCTGTGCTGATCACACTATTGTCCATTTATCTGTAGTCAAGCTATGTATTGATTGTACATGCAAACCAATTTATTATTGAGAATTAATCAAAATTTATAAGGAAATAAATTACGAATAGCGCTGATGAATGGTGGTTGAAAAGGAGAGTGTGTGCATTTTGGGAGGAGGATTGCCACCTTTTGTCGGTTCGGGAAGCAGGCACTTGGGTCATAATTTGAGTCCTGAGGTTTACCTTGCAGATGATGGGAATTTATTTAGAACTTTATTGCCTTGCTAATTAATGTCTTCACAACGTAAAATGCAGGAGCAAATTAATATAAAATAATTTCAAAGAAAATCCGAATTTTTGGGATGCGGCTTAAATCAGAGTCAATGCTGGATGCTAAGTCAAAACAAAACTGTTGGTAGCCCGATTGGGGAGTGTCATTGCCATTTGTTCGCAGGCTCTGAGCCATGGTTTGACTGTAGGCTGTAGAGGCTGAGGTTTCTCCTGCAAGTTTCATCAGTTGCAGACATTGTGGCCCAGTGC
Organism: Scyliorhinus torazame; assembly: GCF_047496885.1. Classification (NCBI taxonomy): domain Eukaryota; kingdom Metazoa; phylum Chordata; class Chondrichthyes; order Carcharhiniformes; family Scyliorhinidae; genus Scyliorhinus; species Scyliorhinus torazame. The sequence goes on along the minus strand of NC_092710.1, from coordinate 228,703,063 downwards.
ATGTAAAACATCTTCAGCGTGTGTGAGGGCTGACAGATGGTGCTGAGCGGGTAACATGCTGTGGGTGGGGAGGCGCTCGGAGCCGATGATAGTTCAACCCAGTCCCGCCTGTGGCCATCTGGGACTATGGCAACTTTACCGTACCTTTACTCATAGCGGTAGAGCAGCAGCAGAGGCAGATGTGCCGCTACACATGGCCAGGACCAGCACCCTGCTGGGGAGGGGAAGGGGGAGCTGGGCCCATTGCTGTACAGGGAACAGCAACACAGAAGGAACAACCCCGTTTGAGACTGTACCATCAAAGGATCTAACGATTTCATAGAATCATAGAATACCTACAGAGCAAAAAGAAGGCCATTCGGCCCATCGAGTCTGCACCGACCCTTTGAAAGAGCTCTCAATCCAAGCCCACTTCCCCACCCTATCCCAATAACGCTTAACCTAACCTACATATCCCTGAACACGAAGCGGCAATTTTGTCATGGCGAAACCACCTAACCTGCACATCTTTGGACTGTGGGAGGAAACAGGAGCACCCGGAGGAAACTCACACAGGCACAAGGAGAAAGTGCAAACTCCACACAGACAGTCACCCGAGGCCTGGCACTGTGAAGCAGCAGTGCTAACCACTGTGACACTGTGCACAGTCCAAAGATGTGCACAAACCTAACTACAAATGTCGGAGCCACAGTGTCGGAGAAGGCTGTGGCTGTCCTGGCAGATGGTGGACCACTTTGCCAAGATCTGTATGAGCTGGCACCACATGGAATGGGAGGCCTCCCTTGTCCCTTAAAGTGACGGCCGCTCTGCGGGCAGCTCATTTTGGGGCAGCACTTCAGTCAGATGCACACAAATGCATTAAGGAAGTTACAGATGTCCATTATGTGGGGATCCATATGTATATCAATTTAGACAGGGACCAGGAGAGCCAAAACACTGAGCCATGGGCACTGAGCCACTTAACTTGCAAGCCCCAGGTGCAGGGTTCGATAGACTGAACCCACGTGGCCCTGCAGACTCCATGGCATCATGTGGCACATTTATTAACAGCATGGGGCTCCACTGCCTCAACATCCAGATCATCTGTGACCACACAATGCGAATCATGCAGGTGTGCACCTGTTTCCGGGAAAGAACCAACTCACGTGAGATTTGAGGGATGACTATGTGTCCTTATGGTTCTCACCTTTTGCTCACTGCCCCCACCTCGCCATCAGCACAGCTGCGGAACTGCTCCTCCCCAGACAGCTGAAGGGCTCTTTCCTCAAGGGGGTGGTGGTGATGAGGATGTGGGGATTCTGCATGACTTCAGGTGGCTGTGCTCTCTCACGCTGGTTGTGCTCGATTTTATCCAGCAGGGAGACAGATGGAGAGAGTGTAGGCAGGGATCCTGCCAGTTCAGGTGGTTGAGTTGTGGCATGCATGGGACTGGAATGGGAGCAGAGATGTGAAGAGCGGAGCTGAGACTAGCAGGCTTCATGGGGGTTGAGTGTGGGGGAACGCAAAGAAAGTGGGTCTCATGACAGTGTGCAACCCATGAGGTGACTGGGTGAGTGATCACCTTGTAGGTGCGAGGGGTGGGTGAGGGCGTGCATTGAGAGACTGGAGGTGTAAGACTTACCCTGGTTGCGGGAAGAAGTTGTTTCATTTTCTTCCGACACTTCTGTCCCATCCTCTTCTGAAATGAGTTGGTACTAACTAATGGCGCAGTGGCCTTCCAGACAGAGGTGGTCATCTTGCTGGTGGGTCGCTTCCTGGAGTGCGGGTACAGGATGTCGTGCCTCTGTTGCTCTCCGTCAAAAAGTCTGGTGAGGGCTCCCTCTGAGAATGTTGGTTCAGGCTTTCTGGCTAACATCCGCTCTAATAGGTTGGGAACAAGTGATGGGGATGTACTGGAAGAGGTATTTTTATGGAAATCACCAGTGATTGCAGTGATTAGGTTTCCCCAGGGGAAGTGAATCAGCGGGAGGCTGCCAAAAGCACGGCATGATTCATGTGGAGAGAAAACATTTTTTTTAAGAGGTTCAAAGATCGGTGAGAAGTCCCGCTGTCGCTGTTGGCAGGATTTGCATCATTTTTCTCACCACAACTGACACTTTGCCATTTTTTGCTAAGATTCTGCCCTGTGTGTCCATCAATTGATTGGTTATGAGAATAACTGTGTGTTAAGGCAAAGGTATAAGACTTGATATAATGTATTGTTCAGGGAATCTGTTCACCATCTTGCGGATAGGGCACTCCTGCATGCTTTAATAAACTGGTAAAAGAAGAATCTTGGGCTGGGTTCTCCCCGGCGGGATGTTCCGTTTTGCTGGCAGCCCGGGGGCTTCCCGATGGCGTGGGGCTGCCCCACAATAGGAAACCCCATTGGCCAGCCGGCGAAACGGAACATCCCGACGGCCTGCTGAACCAGAAATCTGGCGCGGCAGGAAGGAGAATCCAACCCCTTGTCTGTGTCAGGTCTCTTGAGTTGAGGAGGAAAATCAATGTGTTCGATAGTTTCCCGAACACCTTGTGAGAGAGACATTTCAACAAGATTGGTTGACTCTGTGTTTACCAACATCTGGATGGGTTGCCAAAAAATATGTGGGATCTGTCTTGGGAAAATTTGTTATTTATGGTGTAGTGTGATGTTTTCGACCATAGTTTACCTGTTAATTCACGTTTACATCATTAACATCAGAATATTAGAGAATAAGATGGACATTGTAAATTATTTTTCCTTTCAGACCTTGTATCGTAGCTTATTTTTATTGTCTAAAAAAAATGGGATCTCCGAGCTTTATTCTTTTAGCAATTGCCTTGTATCTCAAACTTTGCGTAAAATAAACAAAATGTTACTGGTTCCTAACTGAATCACACCAAAAACTTGAGGGGTCGATCTCAAGATCATAACTGAGAATTACAGAATCACAGAATTGTTATGACGAAGAAGGAGACAATTTGGCCCATCGTTCCTGCACCGGCTCTCCAAATGGGCATCATGACTTAGTGCCATTCCCCATCCTTTTCCCTGTATCACTGCACATTGTTCCTATCCAAATAATCATTCCAGGCAGTGCATTCCAGACCAGAACCACTCATCGTATGAAAAGGTTCTTCTCACATCACATTTGTTCCCTTTGCAAATCACTTTAAATTTGTTCCTTCTCATTCTCGATCCTTATATAAGTGGGAACAATTTTTACCTATCTACTCTGTCCAGCCTCCTCATAATTTGGAACATCTCGATCAAATCTCCTCTAAGCCTTCTTCACTCCAAGTAGAATACTCTCAACCTTACTAATCTATCCTCATAGGTGATTTTTGCATCCCTGGAACCATTCTTGTAAACCTCTTCTGCACTCTAATGTATTCACAGTCTTCCTATAGTTTAGCACCCAGAACTGTGCACAATATTCCAACTGAGGGATAACTAGAGTTTTGTATAAATTCAGCATAACCTCCTTGCTCTTGTACTCTATGCCCCTATTAATAATGCCGAGAATACCATATGCTTTATTAACTGCTCTCCATCTGTCCTGCAACCTTCAATGATCAATGCCCACTTACACCCAAGTCCCTCTGTTCTTGCAATCCCTTAAAAATGTTACCCCTTATTTTATATTCCCTCTCCATGTTCTTCCTACCAAAGTGCATCACCTCACACTTCTCCGTATTGAACTTCATCTGCTACCTATCTGCTCACTCCATCAACTTGTCTATGTTCTTTTGAAGTTTTGCACTGCCCTCTTCACAGTTTACAATACCTCCAAGTTTTGTATCATCTGCAAACTTTGAAATTGAGCCCTGCACACCAAGATCTAGATTCTTAATATATCAGAAAAAGCAAGGGCCCCAGTCCGGCCCCTAGGGAACAAAACTACAAACATTCCTCCTGCCTGAGAAATATCCATTGACCATTACTCTCTGCTTCTTATTAGTTAGCTAATTTTGTATCCACATTGCTATTGTTCCTTTTGTTCCATGAGCTATAACTTTTCTTACAAATCTGCTGTTTGGCAGGGTATTAAATGCCTTCTGAAAGACTCTGTACATCACATCAAAAGCAGCACCCTTATCACCCCTTTCTGTTACCTCCTCAGACACGCCAGAAAGTTAGTTAACCATGATTTCCCCATCAGAAATCCATGATGGCTAATCCTAATCAACTCACATTTTCCATATGATTACTAATTCTATCCCGAATAATTTTTTCTCGAAGCTTGCCCACCACTGGTGTTAAACTGACTGGTTTGTAATTGTTAGAGTTATCCTTCCAACGTTTTTTGAACAAGGGCGTAACATTTTCAATCCCCAAGTCGTCTGGGACCTCCCCTGAGTCTAGAGAAGACTGGAAGATTATGGCCATTGCCTCTGCAATTTTCATTCTCACTTCCTTCAATATCCATCGATGCTCCTCATCCGGTCCCCGTGCCGAAAGCCTATCTTATCGATTTTGAACCCTTCAAGGGACAGAGTTTCCTCATCTGTCTCCCTGGCCTTGGTAGCCTCTCCCCCTTTGGTAATGATGGATGCAAATTATTAATTTAATGCCTCAGCCATGCCCTCAGCATCCATGTGTAAATTCTATTTTAGATCCCTGATCAACCTATTCCCCCTATTACTATCATTTTACTATTTATAAAAAAACTCTTTGACTGAATTTTACTCCTGAATTGCTTCACTCTGATTTTAAGATTATGCCCTGCCCAGGATATCCTCAGGACTGGAAAATCTTTAAACCTGGAAAATCTGTCAATTCTAAAACCGCAATCAAATCACCCCTTAAACTATTATAATCCATGGGAAACGAGCCCATGTGATCCCGCTTCATAACCTGACTCTTGAAGTCCTCACAGCATCTGTTAAATCTGCACTGCATTCTTCCCCAGGCCAAAATATTGTCCCGAAATCTCCGGCCATTGGATTCTCTGTTCCAGCTGGCAGCAAAGCCCTGTCCCCGGGTTTCCCAGCAGCATGGGATGGCTTCAATGGGAAATCCCATTGACAAGCAGTGGGACTAGAGAATCCCGTGGCTGGGGGACCGGAGAATCCAGCTCATTTTTTCCACGGTTGGTTTCCTGGAATGTACCCAGTACTCCAGATGTGTATACCAGGGCTTTGGATAGTAACAAAACATTGTCCCCCTTATCATTCTAACCCCCTAGTTTAATTGCTAACATTCTGTTTGCGTTTTTGAGTTTTTTTTGTCTCTATGATATCTTAATGATTTGCTTACATGAACCCCTAAATCCCATTGGACCTCCATTGCTATTCACCATGAGGCCATCAGTTGAGCACAAAATAACTACCGGGATAGGGGAAGTGACTTTCCAGACAGTCAGCAAATTCAGGAAGCGAGGGTGGAATATAGGGCAAAGGATACCTTCACTTCCCTTGTGGAACCCTGAGGTGCGCTGCTGTTCTAGCTCGCCACATGATGGAAAGTTTAAAATGTTAGTTTCCTGGCCATTATTGCTCTTCAGACCAATTTCTGGGGGTTGTTGGGATATCGTTTTGTCGGTGCCCTGCTGACGTCTTTGTTAATATAATGTTGAGGACCTATTGCTACGACAGGACCCTTCTTTCATAAGTGGATGAGATTCCTGCCTTGAGCAGCACAAACTACAGAAATATTCAGCATTTTAAAATTAGAACAGAGTGGATATTTGACCCACCCATTTAATTCCCCACAGTGGAGCCGAAACTCCCAAAGGTAAGTCAGAAAATCCTTGCTAAATATACATCAGACAAAAATACAAGCAGAAATAGTGGGCGGGATTCTGTGATCCTGAGGCTCAGTGTTGACGCCGTCGGAAACGCCGTCACGTTTCCCGACGGCGTCAACATGGCCTCAGGATCAGAAATTCTGGCCCCAACAGGGGGCCAGCATGGGACTGGAGCAGTCCACACCGCTCCAGCTGCTGATCCCGGCGTCAACTGGATGCCGCGGGGTCCGCGAATGCGCTGTGGCACCGGCGCCAACGCACGCATGCTCAGTGGCACCGGCGCCAACGCGCGCACGCGCAGCATCTCCCTTCTCCGCGCCAGCCCCGACGCAACATGGCATAGGGCTAAAGGGGCCTGCATGGAAGAAAGGAGACCCCCAGCCCGAGAGGTCGGCCCACCGTTCGGTGGGCCCCGATCGCAAGCCAGGCTACAACGGAGGCCACTCACCGGGGTCGATCCCCCCCTCCCCCCCCCCACAGGCTGCCCCCGGACCCTTCCACGCTGAGGTCCCGCCGGCTGAGAGCAGATTAGAACGGCGCCGACGGGACTCGGGTTTTTTGCTACTGCCGTTTGAAAAATCGATTGCTAGTATTTGAGAAACGGAGCACAAATATAAAATAGGGCAACACAATAAGTATTAGAAATGTCCTAACTGTGCTCTTATATTATATTACTGTGGGGAACTGTAAGGCTTGAGGTAGAAGTTTATTGGTTTCACTTTATTATGTCCTAAATAATGTATGTGTAGAATTTGAATACAAGAGCAATTTTTATATTTTATTACAGAGATGTTCAGTACAGTTTATATATAATAGATGCTAGATACTGCTGCATAAACTTTGAGGCACTGATGGCACTTCAAAGTTGGCCCTAAGGAACTTCAATATTTTTTAAAAATAAAGTATGTCTCGTCTTTGATTTGTTTTTCTCCGCTTCACTTGTTGCTGGTTGTCAAGTTCATGACGAGAAAGTAAATTTTCATTGTGTCGGCCGTGGTTAATGATGCCATTGGTTCTTTTAAAAGTCAATCTCAGTACTAAGGGATTCACCAAAGCACATCTTACCCATATTTACTGAGACATTTAATTCGCCCTCACACCAGCCGACAGCAGCACATAGCAAGCTGTAAACTTTTATATCATCCATTTGTGCACCAAATCACATGATTATTTTCCTCCTGAAATAGTCCCTAATGCTTAGTTTGCTTTTTTTCAATGGCCTTGCTAACCCGTGGGCACTACCTTTAGTCATTGATGTATTTGTACACTGAGATCCCTTTGTTCCTTTGCCTTTCCTAGGTTTGCTCCTTTCAAGCAATGAGTGACCTCACGATTCTTCCTGCCAAAATGTACCACCTCACATTTATTTGATTATTAACTAACCTTTTTACCTGCCACCTGTCAGAAACACACTTTTTCTTCCTTATCTTAACTTCTATCTCGTTTTTTTCATCCAGGCAGCTCTGGATTTGTTTGCCCCAGCTTTTTCCTTTTAAGGGTGTATACCTTGACTGTGTCATATTGAGGAAGTGAAAACACAACCTGTCAGAGTGCATCAGGCTGAAATAACAGAGAATCACTGGAAAAGTCTGTTAAAATTCTGATCCCTACAGCGTTGCACAGTAAGGAAATGGTTACATAACGCATCAACACACTGGGGTATCTCGAAAGTATTTTCTTTCTAAAATGTGAATCACAGCACTATTTTTCTATGGAGGCTGCACATTTAAGCCATTATGTTGTACTGATGAAGGGTGATAACATCAATGCCACAGTTGCACTATTCCCACATAGAGAAACACATGAGTAGATTCTAACATTCATATTTCTTAATAATGAGGAGGTAAATGTTAAGGCTCCCACTGTCATAAAGTGGGTGGAAATGGTAGAACCCTCAAAAGTATTGACAGTCAGGGAGATCTAGGTGTACAGGTCCACAGGTCACTGAAAGGGCCCGGGTTGCGCAGTCTTTTGGTAACTCATCTATCTTGGTGTTTTAATAATAAAAATAAATAAATACATTTAAAATTCTTATTAGGTTACTCCTCGTTGTTGGCCTCGAACAGGTTTTGGAACAGACCGACAAACTGCCCCCAAGTATCCAAGAAGCCTTCCTCTGACCCTCGGGTGGCGTACTTAATCTTCTCCAGGTGGAGATATTCCGAAAGGTCAGCGAGCCAGTCTGCAGCTGTGGGTGGTGCTGCCGATCGCCAGCCGAGCAGGATTCTCCGGCGTGCGATTAGGGAAGCGAAAGCAAGGGCGTTGGCCCCTTCCCCATGTGTAACTCTGGCTGCTCCGATACCCCGAAGATTGCCACTATTGGGCATGGCTTCACCCTCACCCCCACAACCTTGGACATTGCCTCGGAGAAGGCTGTCCAGAACCTAGTAAGCTTGGGGCAAGCCCAAAACATGTGGGTGTGGTTGGCCGGGCCCCTCTGGCAGCGCTCACATTTGTCCTCCACCTCCGGGAAGGACCTGCTCATTCGGGTTCTGGACAGGTGCGCCCTGTGCACCACTTTGAGCTGCATTAGGCTTAGCCTTGCGCAGGAGGAGATGGAGTTCACCCTGCTCAGTGCTTCGCTCCAGAGTTCCCATCCTACCTCTGTCCCCAGTTCGTCCTCCCATTTTTGTCTGATCTCGTCCAGTGGAGTCCGGGCTCTGTCCAGTAGCTGTCCATATATTTTCCCACATAGCCCACCCTTCTCGTTGCTTGTGCCTATCAGGTCCTCTAGTAGTGTGCTTTCTGGGGCCCCAGGGTACCCCACTGCCTCTTTGCGGAGGAAGTGTTTTATTTGGAGGTGTCTCATTTCCTGTCCTTTTGCTAGCCTCCACTTCCTCGTCAGTTCATCTAGTGTCGCCAGTCTGTGCTCTACGTCGAAGTCCCCGACCGTCAATGTGCCCCCGTCCCACCTCCATCTTTTGAAGGTGGTATCTAGCATGGCTGGGGGGAATCTGTGATTTCCGCAGATGGGGGCCATGGGGGACATTTTAGTTATCCCGAAGTGTTGTCTGAGCTGGGTCCATGTTCTCAGTGTGGCCGCTACCACTGGGCTTGTTGTGTATCTTGTTGAGGAGGATGGGAGTGCTGCTGTAGCCAGGGCCCGGAGGGTCGTTCCTTTACAGGATGCCTCCTCCATTTGTACCCAATCTGTGTCAGGTTCTTGTACCCATCCCCTCACTCTTTCTGCCGTTGCTGCCCAGTGGTGGTATTGTTGGTTTGATAAGGCCAAGCCCCCTTTGATTTTCCTTCTTTGCAGTGTCTGTTTTGCGATTCTCGGGTTATCACCCCCCCCCCCCCCCCCCGCCCCCCCTCCCCACCCCTCCCACCCCCCACACACACACAAATGCCATGATTAGACTGTCTACGTTTTGGAAAAAGGACTTGGTGATGAAGATCGGAATGGATCTAAACAGGAAGAGGAACCTTGGCAGTACGTTCATCTTGATCGTCTGCACTCTCCCCGCCAAGGAGAGTGGGAGTGAGCCCCACCTTTGAAGGTCTCTTCATTCTTCCTCCACCAGGCTGGTCAGGTTCCACTTGTGGATCTGTGTCCAGTCTCTGGCTATCTGGATCCCCAGGTAACGGAATCTGTTCTGGGCTGTTTTGAACGGGAGCCCCTCCAGCTCTCTCCCTCCCCCGTTTGGGTTCACTGGGAATGCCTCGCTTTTGCCCAGGTTAGGTTTGTAGCCTGAGAAGGTTCCAAACTCTTTCAGCATTTGCAGTATTGCCTTCAGTCCCTCCTGTGGTTTCGAGACATAGAGGAGCAGGTCATCTGCATAGAGTGAGACTCTGCTCTCTGTCTCCTCTCCGGATTCCCTTTCAGCTTTTCACGTCCCGCGACCAGGGGTTCGATGGTTAGCGCGAACAAGAGTGGTGACAGGGGGCAGCCCTGTCTTGTTCCTCTCTGCAGCTGGAAGTATTTAGAGCTGGTGGTGTTAGTTCGGACGCTCGCTTTGGGAGCGTTGTACAAGAGCCTCACCCAGGCGGTGAACCCCGCTCCTAGCCCAAACCGTTCCAGTACCTCGAGGAGGTATTTGCATTCGACTCTGTTGAAGGCCTTTTCTGCGTCCAGGGAGATGATCACCTCTGGTGTTCTCTCCCCGGAGGGGGTCATTATTACGTTCAGCAGCCGCCTGATGTTCGCTGTGAGCTGCCGACCCTTGACAAAGCCGGTTTGGTCCCCTTCGACCACCTCTGGTACACAGCCCTCCAGCCTTTTGGCCAGGACCTTTGCGAGTATTTTCGCATCCACGTTCAGCAGTGAAATGGGTCTGTATGATCCGCATTCCATCGGGTCTTTATCTTTTTTGGGTATCAGTGAAATTGTGGCCTGCGCTAGCGTTGGGGGCAGGGTGCCCCTTGCCAGTGAGTCCGCGAACATGTCCCTTAGGTGTGGAGCTAGGACTGGTGCAAATTTTTTGTAGACATCCGCCGGGAACCCATCGGGTCCCGGTGCCTTCCCCGCCTGCATGGAGCTGATGCTCTCCATGATTTCTCCCAGGTTTATCGGTGCTTCCAGCTCCCCCCATCTGTCTTCACCCACAACTGGTAGTCCCAGTCCGTCTAGGAACAGTTTCATCCCCGCGTCCCCGTTGGGGGGCTCGGAGGTGTACAGTCCGCGGTAGAAGGTCTCAAATGCCCGATTGACCTCCTTTGGTTCTGTTACCAGTCTGCCTCTGCTATCCTTTACCTGCTCTATCTCCCTTGTGGCTGCCTGCTTTCTCAGCTGGTCAGCCAATAGGCGGCCAGCCTTGTCTCCGTGTTCGTAGAAGGTCCCCTGTGTCTGACGGAGTTGGTACACTGCTTTCCTAGTGGATAGCAGGTTAAAGTCCATTTGCAGCTTTTTCCTCTCCGCCAGCAGCCCTACGGTCGGGGCCTCGGAGTATTTTCTGTTGACTTCCAGGATGGAGTTCCTGGCCACCCTCTCTTCCCTATCTCTGCTTGCCTTGTAGGCTATGATCTATCCTCTAATCACTGCCTTCAGTGCCTCCCAGAACGTGGAGGGTGAGGCCTCCCCATTTTGGTTGTTACTCATGTAGTCGCCTATGGCCCACGATGTTTTCTGACAGAAGGCCTTGTCGGCCAGGAGGTCCGTGTCCGGCCTCCATGTGGGGCGTTGGGCACGGCCTGTCTTCAACCTCAAATCCATATAGTGTGGAGCGTGGTCAGAGATAATGATCGTGGAGTACTCCGTTCCCGTGATCGCTGGAAGCCAAGATTTCCCCACTACAAATACGTCGATACGGGTGTATACCTTGTGTACTTGTGAGAAGTATGAAAATTCCTTCTATCCCAGGTGCAGGAACCTCCATGGGTCCACCACCCCCATCTGCTCCATAAATGCTCCTAGTTCCCTAGCCATGCCAGTCTTTTTCCCTGCTCTGGGGTTTGATCGGTCGGTCAGTGGGTCCTGGACACAGTTGAAGTCGCCCCCCCATGATCAGTCGGTGTGTGTCAAGGTCGGGGATTTCTGCCATGGTCTTCTTTATGGATTCTGTGTCGTCCCAGTTGGGAGCGTACACATTTGCCAGTATGACCGGTGCCCCTTCCAGGACACCGCTGACCATGACGTACCGTCCCCCTGGGTCCGTAACTGTCTTGGTTTCCGTAAACCTCGTCCTCTTACTAATTAATATTGCTACTCCCCACGCCCTCGTCCCGTAGCATGAGTGGTATGTCTGTCCCACCCAGCCCTTCCTTACCAGCCGTCGGTCCTTCTCCCTCAGGTGCGTCTCTTGTAGGTAGATTATGTCTGCTTTCAGGCTTCTTAGGTGGGTGAAGACTCGGGATCTTTTGACCGGGCCATTGAGTCCCCTTACGTTCCAGGTAACAATCCTGGTGGGGTTTTTTTACCCCATGGTCCTGCGGGGTCACCCATACTTACCTGGTGGATGCGCCCCTGCCCTCCGGGGTTTCCCTTCGTTAGGGGGCCATACAAAATGGCCGCGGTCACCGCTCTCACCATGAGGTCGGGCCCCAGGGCTCCGGGGTTTCCTTTTGTCCAGGGGGCACTCACCATGGCCGCCAGCTGTGTGTACGCCATGTGGCTGCGCCCCTGCGCTCCAGGGTCTCCCTTCGTCCTGAAGCCTTCCCAAGAGGCTGTTTGTGGCACCGTCTTGGTTCCTCGCCTTGCTCCATGTCTGCCGAGGCCTGTGTTCGTGCTGCTTATCTACCTCACCCTTCCCTTTGCTTCTCTTTTGTTCTGCGCTCTCCCCCTGACTCCTCTCCCCCCCCCTTAGTCCCTGTTCCTCTGTCCCCCCCTGTGTTCTTCCCCCCTTCTGCCCTGCCCCCCCTTCTCTTTGTGCCAGGCGCTCCCTCTCCCCTGAGAAGCGCGCCGCAGCCCTCCTTTCTTCCTGCCCTCCCGTGTTAGCCCTCCTCGCTAGCAAAATGTGGATTGTTTAAGAGACATCATGGATTTCTAAAGGGGAAATCATGTTTAACTAACTTGCAGGAGTTTTTTTTCAAGAGATAACATAAAGGGCCAATGAGGATATGATGATATGGTGTACATAGACTTTCAAAAGTCATTTGATACAGTACCACTAAACCGACTCGTGAGAAACATTATAGCTCATAGAACAAAAGAAACAGTAGTAATGTGGATGTAAAATTGGCAGAATAATAGGAAGCAGAGAGTACTGGTCAATGGATGTTTTTCGGCTGGAGGAAGGTTTGTACAGGTGTACCCAAAGAGTCAGTATTGGGACCCTTGTACTTCCTGATATATATTAATATCTAGATCTTACAACACCAGGTTAAAGTCCAACAGGTTTGTTTCGATGTCACTAGCTTTCGGAGCGCTGCTCCTTCCTCAGGTGAATGAAGAGGTATGTTCCAGAAACACATATATAGACAAATTCAAAGATGCCAAACAATGCTGTTTGAATGTGGCAGGACAGATGGAGAGCAGTTAATACATTATATATTATTCTGGGTTTTTTTTCAAATTAAGGGGCAATTTAGCGTGGCCAATGCACCTAACCTGCATATCTTTTGGGTTCTGGGGGTTGAAACCCATGCAGACATGGGGAGAATGTACAAACTCCACAGAGACATTGATCCGGGGCCTGTATCGTCAGTGCCATAGGCAGCAGTGCTAACCACTGTGCCACCATGCCACCCTAAGATTCTGGGCTTTATCAATGGGAGCATAGAGTACAAGAGCAAGGAGTTTGTGCTGAACCTATACAAGACACTAGTTGGGACTCAGTTGGAACATTGTATACAATTCTGGGTGCCACACTATAGATATAGAATTTACAGTGCAGAAGGAGGCCATTTGGCCCATTGAGTCTGCACTGACCCTTGGAAAGACCACCCCACTTAAGCCCACACTTCCACCCTATCTTCGCAACCCAGTGAGCCCTCCTAACCATTTTGGAGACGAAGGGCAATTTAACATGGCCAATCCACCTAATCTGCACATCTTTGGACTGTGGGAGGAAACCGGGGTACCCGGAGGAAACTCACGCAGACACAGGGAGAATGTGCAGACTCGGCACAGACACTAACCCAAGCTGGGAATCGAACCTGGGACCCTGGAACTGTGAAGCCACAGTGCTAACCACTGTGCAACCGTGCCACCCACTAAAGGAATGATGTGACCGTATTGAAGGGAATGAAGAAGGGGTTTGCAAGAATGGTTCCAGGGAAGAGAAACTTCAGTTATGATGATAGTTTGGAGAGGTTGGGACTGCTTTCCATGGAGAGAAAAGGTTATGAGGCGATTTCATCGAGATGTTCAAAATTATATGAGGCTGGGCAGAGTAGAGAGGGAGAAATTGTTCCCCCTTGTAAAAGGATCAAGAACAAGACGGCACAGATTTAAAGTAATTTTCAAAAGAAGCAAATGTGATGTGAGAAAGAAATCTTTTCACAGAACGAGTGGTTCGGGTCTTGAACGCTCTACCTGTTAAGTGTGGCAGAGACAGGTTCAATCACGGCCTCAAGAGGGCTTTAGGTGGATTATTTGAACAGAAACAATGTGCAAGCATACGGGGAAAAGGCAGGGGAATGGCACCTGGCCACGATGCCCGTTTGGAGAGCCAGAATAGACACGATGGACCAAATGGCCTGCTTCTGTGCCATCACAATTCTGTTATTCTGTGATTTCGGGCTGAGCAGTTTTCACTTAAAATTATGAGTAAAGAACCAACAGTGATGATGTGTGATGGGAAATTGGTGGTACATTGTTTCCTATTTCCTGACAGAAAAACATCACTTATCTTATCTGTGCTACTAATGAGATAATGTGACAAAAGTGGATAATAAGATAATCACAACCTTATATGTTTTTCACAGCTGCTCAGCACCTGGGGTTCCATACTACGAGAAAATGGCAGATTTGAAATTCTGTGTGGGTGCTACTATTTTCAATAACAACTGTTGTTTGTCATTTCCTGTGTTTTCCTTAACCTCTTTCAAGACCTGAAATATGTCACTTTCCAGAATATTGCAACGGTAATGGCTGTCGCACAGTGGGATCTCTTTTTCCACTCTGGAGGAATGGTTAATGATGTGGAAAGATTTTCAAACTCTGCCACATCAGCTGCACTGTCAGCAAATCCCCTGCTTCAGTGAAATGAGGAACTATTAGCTTTGTTCCTCCCCAATGCAGTATATGAGCTGATAATTGATATCTGGTACAACAACAGCAAAGATTATTTAAATCATAAATGAGTCCCTGATACATTAAGGTTTATTTTACATTCCTGGCATTACAGCAGTGACCTGCTGTACATTTGCTGGGTATTGTACAATACTAACAAAGAACATGACTAACAGGAGAATGTCAAGCTCGGTCATTTTCAACCATCCAAACTCTCAGGGCACTCGATTGTCAAATATGTTGGCTAGTAGGGAACATGAAGGTTAGGAAATTGCACTTAAATCTAGAGGATGAGGGCACTTAAACAGTAAATGGCTACACATGGAAGAGAAAAACTGTTGCACTTTCTAAAATTATAACTCAGCTTTTCAAATTCCAGTCTGAGACAAAAAATATTGTTCTCCAGTGGCTGGCAAATAAGTGTAGAGGCAGGAAAGAGCATTTGTAGGCAAGTAATGGAACAGTGAAGCACACAAATCCCTATTATAATAGTTACACTATTCAATAGCTTTGATAGATGTAATATATACCCAAAATAGCAATCTAATAAGTAGTTGCCCCAAGCATGTATGCCTCAAAGTGCAGCCTGTCGACCTGTCTCAGCATGCCAAGCTGACAGCGCCTTACTCCTCTTTCATCACCTCCTAGACATGTACCATTCTAACGCGTACACATTGAAAAGCAAACATACAATTAACAATCTTGAAACGCTTACATCATATTGAAGAATCACACACAAATTTATTGCAAGGATCTCATGGATTATAATCTCAGGATTACTACCCAAATCACCTGTTAATTTGGCATTGGGTTAGATGGAAAGTGTGGCTGAAAGATGACCATGGGAAATAGGGGTTTCAATGCATTGGACACTGCATGTTAACACAGTGTCATTGGAATGGGCTGTGATAGGCTTTACTGAAGCCAGAACGGCACCAATGTCTGAACAGAAATGATAAATAGGACTGTGGATAGGATTTCAAACGAGTGAGAGAAGTAAGGCCTTAAAAATAAGGCCTTTAAAAAAAACACACGCAAAACACGGGGTTCATTTCTAGAGGGATAGCACTGAAAATAGAGAAGTTAAGTTTATCATGCCATTAAAAATCCACTTTTACTGGAATAGACAAGCCTCAACCTTTTCTGATGTCTTTAGTGGGTATCTAGTTGGTAAGTGTTGCAATTTCATGTCCTCTGTTTATGTGGTTGCTAAGCCTATCAGTGAGGCACCGATGTAACAAAACTTTGAGAGCAGCAGGGCAAGTCAGACCACAACTTCTGATTTCCACATTTGTGCACTTGCGGAAGTTGGTGTCTGATCCAATTGAGGAAATAAAATTATAACCTGTCAGACTTAGCACAAGAAATTACGTAAGAGCAAATCTTACTTTAAAGGGTCTGGCATGAAGCACACAGGATAATTACATGGCTGATTTTAATATCCGAGGAATACATGTATTGAACAGCAATATAAACGCTTGTTATTCATTGGGAAAGGAAATATAAATGTTGATCATGTTAACGTACATATTAGTCACTTTTTAATGCAAACACATCAGACATAAAGAACAACAGTAATCCACTATTCCATGAGATCAAGGCTATTCTGCACTTCATCTCCATTCAGCTGCCTTATCCTTCCTTCCCTAACAAAACTCTGCCCATCTTAGCTTTGAAATGAGCAGTTGTCTTCGTATCCACAGGCAATTACAGGAGTGAATTCCAATTTTCTGCTACCTTTGAAGTGGAAAAAGTGCCCCATGACTTTGCTTTTTTTGGTTTAGGCCTAATTTTAAGATAATAGCCACCAGGTAGCCCACTGGCCAATGGCGACCCTCCTCGGCTGCCAGAAAACCCACCATGGGGTGGGGGGAAATCCCAGCCAATGTCTCCTTTTTCTTGGTGTCTCCCCATCAGAGGAAATAGTTTCTCTCTGCCAAATTTATCGGATCGCCCCTCAATCCTGTGCTTAAGTTCAACTTAATGCAACCTGTGCTCATAAGTTGATCATCTCAGCCCCGGTATCATTCTGCTGAATCTGCATTGCAACCCGTTCAAGGCCAATTCATCCTACCTACGGTGCAGACCGTTACCTGATATTGTGGTTAATCCCTTTGGCAAGCTGAAAGAAACCAAGGCTGCAAGAAAGAGAAAGGAGATAATCTTGACTGTTACTGGCAAAGGTTATTGCTGTGATAATCAAAAGCTGACGTGTCCTTATTACAGGTGGCAAAGTTCAGCTGTTGACCACAGCCAGCTTTGTCTGGTCATCACGAGGTATACGTACCAACCTGGGCACTTGGCAATTTCATAATGGCAGGTACAGACAGCCCAACCCTGGAGCCTACTCATCATCCTAACATGGCATCTTTCAACTTGCATCACTTCAATCATTAGTTGGCTCTGAATTTTCTTGGAATTTCCTTGGACATCATAGTAACTTCACCTAAAATGTAATGGAAACACTTAAGTTTATGACTGTTGTATTTGGGACACTTCAGAACTCGACACTTTCATTTGACCTGCTGTTTAAATTAAACTTTAATTGCATTTAAATGCCATGTCATCCCTGAGCGTCTATGAAAGTTTTATGTTATAGGAACATCTTTTCATCTCCCTTCTATATGTGCTGTTCTTCTGAAGTGTGGAAAGTTGTCAGTTATAATTGATGTTAGATAATTATTGCAAAACATTCAGCTGGTTAGGTTTATAAATATTATGAAATGCCAATGAAAAATAAAAGACACCTGAGCAAAAGGAGCTCCCTCCAAGTGGGCAAAACAAAGCACCCAACCTCATCTCATCCAAAACATGAAAAAGTGTGCTGTTCTTCAGTTGAACATATTAGCATATCTTGGGCATCACTTTAACTTGTCTGAAAGGTCAGCTGGGATATTGTATTTTCATTACAGTAGCTGAAATGTCATTATATGTGAGAATGCATTGGATAAAAGCAAATTACTGCGAATGCTGGAATCTAAAACCAAAAAGAAACTGCTGGAAAATCTCAGCAGGTCTGGCAGCAGCTGGAGGGAGAGAAAAATGTGAGAATGCATTTCAATTTCTGTAAACCACTGCCTTTGGATGTTGGAAAATATACTTGCAATAGGCAGGTAACAGTCAGTTGCAGTAGACCTATTGTCAATGTGGAAGTCCCGTGTGTAATTTATAGCACATAGTTTGGACAAAAGAAGGTTTGCGAATACAACAGTAGTTCAGTGTAGTGCATTGAAAATTGTAGTGTGAATCTTATTCACTTAAGACTTTCAGACACTTGTACCAGCAGAGGGATTCCAGAAGGGGGATGAAATAATCAATTTTTAACAGCCTGACCAGTTCTCATTCTAAATGTAAGTTGCTGAATCTTACAGCTTCTTCCCACGACCTTCACATTCCTGGCAACGTTGGTGAGAAATAGGAAACATTGGGTGAGATTCTCTGCCCTCCCGTGTTTCTCAGTGGTGGGAGGTGACCCACCATTGGCCGGTGGCACGATCTTCTCATCCTGCCGCTGTCGATGGGATTTCCCATTGAATCCACCCAATACCACCGGGAAACACATAAAGAAAGTGCAACGATTCCACTGATGTGAACTGTTGGAAGATCTTGCCCATGGTTTTCAGGTGAGAAACCTTTGGAAAGTCTTTGTCTACTTTCTGAAGGCAGAATTTAAAACATTGAGGCTGTAGTCTTTTGTCAGACACACAAGGGGCACTCCAGCTCAGGATTAACAATCGGAAAGATTACACAGTATATATACACACTCAAACACACTTACACAGACACACACATTCAGACACACACACACTCACATTCACACACAAGCACGCATTTGCAGACACACACACATTCACACACACTGATTTTGCCAACATAACCATCCAAAGAAAAAAACAAACAATCTCGGACCTTTACAGAGAGGTTTTATTTTGAAAGGAATGCGATCTTGGTTCCTTGATCACACAGTATCACTGCATTCCAAATTGAGTTGGCGTTGTCTGTTGTCTATATCCAAACTATCATATTTTGATGTGCATTTGAAACCATCATCTGTGTTCCCATATTGGTAATAATGGCTGTGATGTTTCAAGGGCACAATCACATGTTTCGTATCCACAGGTGACAAAGGAATAAAGGCATTACATCTCCAAATAGAGGTGAAGAACTGGAAGATACTATTGGGACACCAAAGCCTGTGGGATACTCAACCATTTTCTTGTGTTTGTCATTCATCTGCAAAATCAAAACCATCTGGAGGTTGCCACGTGTGCTCCATAACAATAGGACAAGCCAATGTACACAATCTAGAGGTGGGTGACCCTGAATATACTTTGGTGTCCTCTTTTGGACACGTCAACATGTGACAGCATGGTAGCCTTGTGGATAGCACAATTGCTTCACAGCTCCAGGGTCCCAGGTTCGATTCCGGCTTGGGTCACTGTCTGTGCGGAGTCTGCACATCCTCCCCGTGTGTGCGTGGGTTTCCTCCGGGTGCTCCGGTTCCCTCCCACAGTCCAAAGATGTGCAGGTTAGGTGGATTGGCCATGATAAATTGCCCTTAGTGTCCAAAATTGCCCTTAGTGTTGGGTGGGGTTACGGGGTTATGGGGATAGGGTGGCGGTGTTGACCTTGGGTAGGGTGCTCTTTCCAAGAGCAGGTGCAGACTCGAAGGGTAGAATGGCCTCCTTCTGCACTGTAAATTCTATGATAGTCAATGACAGTGACCATTGGCTGCCTGGAAGCAAATGCTCTCATAGATACAGGAGCATCTGTCAATTTGATAGGAGCTAAAATGTTTGACAAACTTCAGACCTGCCCATTTTCTCAAACCACTGAACAGGAACATTTTCCCTTACAACCAGTGAAAAACCACTGAAGGGTCTTGGAATTCTGAAATGTCAACCTCATTCAAAAATCCAAAAACAATTGCTATATTCTATCTAATTTCTGAAGAAAGTGACATGTTAATCAGTTTCCACACAGCAACAGGTCTCCATATGATTTCACTCACATATGTGATTTCTGCGCATACCAGCAACATCCCCAAATTGTATGTTGACATCTTCTTTGGTATTGGCAAATAGAAAGAGGATATAAGCAAGTTGTATGTAGACCCTAATGTGCCCCAGTCATGCATCAATGTGATGAATGCTGCTTCATATCAGAAAGCAGACAGAAGAGGAACTGAGCACCTACTTGTCCTTGGCATTATTGAAAAAGTAGGGTCTCACCCATGCAAGTCAGCAAGAAACCCAAGAACAGGAATCAGTTTAAAATCTATATTGAAATGTGGTGACCAAACCAATGAGAAAGACACTTGACATTGACAATCATAGAATTTACAGTGCAGAAGGAGGCCATTCGGCCCATTGAGTCTGCACCAGCTCTTGGAAAGAGCACCCTACCCAAGGTCAACACCTCTACCCTATCCCCATAACCCAGTAACCCCACCCAACACTAAGGGCACTTTTGGACACTAAGGGCAATTTATCATAGCCAATCCACCTAACCTGCACATCTTTGGACTGTGGGAGGAAACCGGAGCACCCGGAGGAAACCCACGCACACACGGGGAGGATGTGCAGACTCCGCACAGACAGTGACCCAAGCCGGAATCGAACCTGGGACCCTGGAGCTGTGAAGCAATTGTGCTATCCACAATGCTACCGTGCTGCCCCTCAATCATTGATATCATAGTGAAAGTGAATGATGCTAAAGACTTCACGCAACTTGATTTCAATGCAAGCTACCATCAAATCAAGTTTGCAGGAAAATCGAGGTATCTTACCATATATATCCTTTATTCACATCGCACTTTTTTGAGACAAGCTACTCAACTTTGGAGTCAGTTTAGCAGGTGTCATATTGCAACACATGATCCAGCATGAACTTTAGGTGCTCGAACGCGTGCTGAACATCAGTGATGACATTCTCACCTCAAAGTATGTCTGCACCCATGTCTGCACCATCTTAGAGAATATAACCTCACCTTTAAAAAATGAAAGGAGAATTTAATTCTTTCATTGTTTGTTCAACGAGGAAGGAGTATCATCTGATCAATGGAAAGCTGAAGTCATTGAAAATGCTGCAGGTCCTACAAACATGCAGAAAGTTGTGCTGGGACTCATCACTGTAGTCACTTCGCTCCTGACCTTCCTATGTTATCTTCCCCTCCATACAATGTGACAAAAGGGACCATCAAGTGAACTAATTTACACAAAGATCAAATAATGATTGTCAGCAAGTTGCATAAATGCCTACTTTAATCCTGAGAAGAGCATCCAGTGCGTTATGGATGTAAGCCCATTGGCTTTGGTGCAGGTAGACAAGTGAGACAAACCATCAATCGTGTGAAGGCAAGCAGACCATTAATGCCTGTAGAGCAACATTACACTGCAAATAGATAGAGAAGCACTCTCAATCACATGGGGTGTCTTACATTTTCAGCTCCACTTGTGTGAAAGTAGCTTTGAAGTAATAACACATCACAAACCACGAGTAAGCTTGTTCAACAATTCACATGGAAAACTATCTGGCACCGACAGTCAGTCCTACTAGCCATGAGGAAAAGGCGCAGCAACACCTTGACTACTTAAGCCTAAATACAGTGTCAAAGGTCCTAAAACCAGCTGACATCAAAACAGCAACAGAACAAGATGAGGCATTATAACTGGATATGACGGCAATGGAATCACAAAACTCGAAAGAGATGATCGAGAGAGATTTACAAACAAAATTGATCACATACTATAAGGCCCAAAACGGCGCAAATCAGTCGGGCATCGCACCGCCCAAAGGTGCGGAATGCTCCGCATCTTTGGGGGCCGAGCCCCAACCTTAAGGGGCTAGGACGACGCCGGACGAATTTCCGCCCCGCCAGCTGCCGGAAAAGGCCTTTGGTGCCCCGCCAGCTGGCGCGGAAATGACATCTCCGGGCGGCGCATGCGCGGGAGCGTCAGCGGCCGCTGTCGGCATTCCCGCGCATGCGCAGTGGAGGGAGTCTCTTCCGCCTCCGCCATGGTAGAGACCGTGGCGAAGGCAGAAGGGAAAGAGTGCCCCCACGGCACAGGCCCGCCCACGGATCGGTGAGACCCGATTGCGGGCCAGGCCACCGTGGGGGCACCGTAGGTGGTTTAATCTACGCCGGCGGGACAGGCATTTTAGCGGTGGGACTTCGGCCCATCCGGGCCGGAGAATCGCGGGGGGGGGGGAGGGGGCCAGCCAACCAGCGCGTTGCGATTCCCACCCCCGCCGAATATCCGGTGCCGGAGAATTCGGCAACCGGCGGGGGTGGGATTCACGCCAGCCCCCGGCGATTCTCGAACCCGGCAGGGGGGTCGGAGAATCTCGCCCCAGAAGTGGAGAAGTTCTCTAATGATTGTTCAATGTTCAGTACCATTTGCAATTCATCAGATGCTGTTAACGCAGCAATGTCCAACTGCAACAAAATCTGGACAACTTTCGATAAGTGACAAGTAACATGGGCGTCATTCTCCGACCCCCCGCTGGGTCGGAGAATGGCCGTT
This sequence comes from Scyliorhinus torazame, assembly GCF_047496885.1. Lineage (NCBI taxonomy): Eukaryota > Metazoa > Chordata > Chondrichthyes > Carcharhiniformes > Scyliorhinidae > Scyliorhinus > Scyliorhinus torazame. Next base: position 228,681,215 of record NC_092710.1, on the reverse strand, counting down.
GGCCGCCGTAAAACCCGCCCCCGCCCCCGCCGAAGTCTCCGGTACTGGTGATTGGGCGGGGGTGGGAATCGGGCCGCGCCGGTTGGCGGGACCCCCCACTCAATTCTCCGGCCCGGATGGGCCGAAGTCCCGCCCAGAAATTGCCTGTCCCGCCAGCGTAAATCAAACCTGGTATTTACCGGCGGGACCAGGCGGCGTGGGCGGGCTCCGGGGTCCTGGGGGGGGCGTGGGGCGATCTGACCCCGGGGGTGCCCCTACGGTGGCCTGGCCCGCGATCGGGGCCCACCGATCCGCGAGCGGACCTGTGCCGTGGGGGCACTCTTTCCCTTCCGCCTCCGCCACGGCCTCCACCATGGCGGAGGCGGAAGAGACTCTCCCCACTGCGCATGCGCGGGAAACTGCCGGCGCCCACTGACACTCCCGCGCATGCGCCGGGAAACTGTCAACGGCCGCCGACGCTCCCGCGCATGCGCACATTTCCACGTCAGCTGGCAGGGCAACAAACGCCATTTCCGCCAGCTGGCGGGGCGGAAATCCCTCCGCCGTCGGCCTAGCCCCTCAATGTTGGGGCTAGGCCGCCAAAGATGCGGAGCATTCCGCACCTTTGGGCCGGCGCGATGCCCGTCTGATTGGCGCCGTTTTTGGCGCCAGTCGGCGGACATCGCGCCGTTGGTGTAGAATTTTGCCCCTGGTTCCAGACAATGAACATCTCCAACATGAGAGAATCTAAACATCTTCCTTTGATGATGTGCAGCATGGTGGCACAGTGGTGAGCACTGTTGCCTCTTAACGCCAGGGACTTGGGTTCAATTCCCACCTTGGGTGACTGTGTGGAGTTTGCACATTCTCTCCCTGTCTGTGTGGATTTTCACCGGGTGCTCCCACAGTCCAAAGGTGTGTAGGTTAGGCTAATTGGTTCTTGGGTTAGGGCAGGTAAGTGGGCTTGGGTGGAGTGCTCAATCAGAGGGTCGGTGCAGAGTCGATGAGCTGAATGGCTCCCTTCTGCACTGTAGGGATTCTTTAATTCTATGATTACAATCATTAAATTTTCCACCATTAATATCCTGGAGGTTACCTTTGACCAGAAACTTAACTAGACCAGCCATATAAATATTTTAGCCACAAAAGCGGGTCAGAGGCTGGATATTCTGCAGTGAGTAACTCACCTCCTGACTCCCCAAAATCTGTCCACCATCTATAAGTTACAAACCAAGAGTGTGATGGATTACTGGAATACTCTGCACTTGCCTGGATGAGTACAGCTCCAACAACACTCCAGAACAAAGAATAAAGAACAATACAGGACAGGAACAGGCCCTTCAGCCCTCCAAGCCAGTACCAGTCAAGATACCAACCTTTGCCAAAACCCTCAGCACTTCTTTGTGCCATATCCCTCTATACCCATCCTATCCATGTGTTTGTCAAGATGCCCTTTGAACTACGTTAATGTATCTGCTTCCACAACCTCCCCTGGCAACGTGTTCCAGGCACTCACCACCCTCTGTGAAAAACACCTGTCTCGCACATCTCCTCTAAACCTTGTCCCACAGAACTTAAACCTATGCCCCCTGGAGACTGACCCCACCACCCTGGGAAAGAGTGCCTGCCCATCCACTCTATCCATGCCCCTCATAATCTTGTAGATCTCTCTCAGGTCACCCCACAACCTCCGTCTTTCGAATGAAAACAGCCCGAGTCTATTCAGCCTCTCCACATAGCTAACACCCTCCAGACCAGGAAATATCCTGGTAAACTCCCTCTGCACCCTCTTCAAAGTCTCCACATCCTTCTGATAGTGTGACGACCAGAATTGTGCGCAATATTCCAAGTGCAGCCTTACCAAGGTTCTATACAACTGCAGCATGACTTGCCAATTTTTATACTCGACACACCGAAGGAAAGCATTCTGTATGCTTCCTTGACTACCTTGTCCACTTGTGTTGCCACCTTCAAAGATCTGTGGACATGCACGCCCAATCTCTCTGACATCCTACATTCATAAGAGTTTTGCAATTTACGGTATATTTCCCTTTATGTTAGACCCACCAAAATGCATTACGTCACATTTGTCCGGATTAAACTCCATTTGCCATTTCTCTTCTCAAGTCTCCAACTTATCTATGTCCTGCTATATCTTGTGACAATCCTCAATACTATCTGCCCCTCCACCAACCTTGGTGTCATCCACCAACTTACTAATCAGACCGGCTACATTTTCCTCCAAATCGCTTATGTACACTACAAACAACAGAGGCCCAAGCACAGATCCCTGTGGAACTCCACTAGTCACAAATTTCCATTCAGAAAAACACCCTTCTCCTGCTACCCTTTGCCTTCTGTGACTGAGCCAGTTCTGTATCCATCTTACCACTTCACCCCTGATCCTGTGTGACTTCACCTTTTGTACCAGTCTGCCTTGAGGCACCTTGTCAAAGGCTTTACTGAAGTCCATGTAAGCAGCATCCACCGCCCTCGCATCTTCTATCATCTTTGTCACCTCCTCAAAAAATGCAATCAAGTTAGTGAGGCACGACCTCCCCTTCACACAACCATGCTGTCTATTACTTATGAGTCCATTTGTTTCCAAATGGATACAAATCCTGTCCCTGAGAATTCTCTCTAATAATTTACCTACTACCGACGTGAGGCTCACCGGCCTATAGTTCCCAGAATTATCCCTGCTACCTTTCTTAAACATTGGTACCACATTAACTATTCTCCAGTCCTCTGGGATCTCACCTGTAGCCAATGAGGATACAAAGCTGTCAGTCAAAGGCCCAGCAATTTCCTCCCTTGCTTCCCTCAGTATTCTGGGGTAAATACCATCCGGCCTAGGAGACTATTTTCTACCTTAATATCTTTTAAAAACCCAATACATCCCCCTTTTCGATGTTAACATGATCCAGACTGTCCACACACCCTACCCAATAATCATCTTCTACAAAGTCCCTTTCTTTGCTGAACACTGATGCAAAGTACTCATTTAGTACCTCGCCCATTTCCTTTGGCTCAACACATAGATTCCCCCCGCTGTCCTTTAGTGGTCCAATTCTTTCCCTGGCCACCCTCTTGCGTTTTACATATGAATAAAAAGCTTTGGGATTCACCTTAATCCTCCTTGCCAAGGATTTTTCATGACCCCTCCTAGCCCGCTTAATTTCCTGCTTGAGCGTTTTCCTACTTTATACTCCTCAAGGGTTTCGACTGTCATAGAACATACAAAAGTCTCCTTTTTTTTTGACAAGTTCGCAAATACTTGTTATCCAAGGCTCCCTAAACTTCCTAGCTCAACACTGTCCGGGTAAATCAGCCTACTTGATTGACATCCCATTTGCCACTTTAAACATTCATTTCCTCCACTACTGGTGCACAGTGGCAGCAATGTACCATCAACAGATGCATTGCAACAACCTGCCAAGCCTCCTTCGACGGTACATTCCAAATACGCAATCTCTACTACTCTAGAAGAATAAATGATGTGGAGATGCCGGCGTTGGACTGGGGTGAGCACAGTATGAAGTCTTACAACACCAGGTTAAAGTCCAACAGGTTTGTTTCGATGTCACTAGCTTTCAGAGCGCTGCTCCTTCCTCAGGTGAATGAAGAGGAAGAAGAAGAAGAGGAATTCAGAAGAATAAAGGCCTAGAAACACCACAATCTCAAGTTTCCCTCCAAATCAAAAATCATCCTGATGTGACACTATTACCAATCCTTCATTGTCACTCGGTGAAACAACTACAATTCTTTCTGAATAGCACTTTGTGATGAAGGTGTACCTTCAAGAAGTTGGCTCACCACCACTTTCTCAAGGGCAGTTAGGAATAAGCAACAAATGTTGGTCTAGCCAACAATTCACACATCCCACGAAAGGTTTACAAAAATCAGTGACCTATCCAAATTCCTTAATTAGCTACCAGCTTACTTTTCTCATCCGACCACTGTTGTTTTAACATTTTATTACTTTTGAATTCTTTATTTTTAATTCACAACCAAAAGTAATCATCGTTTTTCTGGTTCAATGGGAAAACTATTCCGACCAGTAATGGGAAAGAAGGAGAGAGAGGAAGAGAGGTAAAATTAAATAAGGAAAGAACATGCATTTACACATCATCTCTTACAATATCAGGATGTGAAAGTGTTTTCACAGACAATTAAATGCTTTTGAAGTATAATCACTGTTTTAATGTATGGAAACACAGCAGTCATTTTGTACACAGTCAGGGCCCACAAACAGTGATGATTTAAATGACTACATACTGTAATTTATTTTAATGAGTCTTGTTGAGGGATAAATGTTGGTTAGGAAACTGGACGGAACTTGGCTGATCTTCTTTAAGGAATGTGGTGGGGTAAACATCAACTTAAGAGGATAGACAAAGCCTTGTCTAATGGTTCAGCTGAAGGATAATACCTCCACCGGTGCAGCAGTTGCTCAGTAGTGCAGAACTAGATCATATTCCCAAAGCTCTGGACTAGGACATGAATTCCTGATCTTATAGGTTCACAGAATTTACAGTGCAGAAGGAGGCCATTTGGCCCATTGAGTCTGCACCGACCCTCGGAAAGAGCACCCCACTTAAGCCCACACCTCCACCCTAAATCTGTAACTCAATAATTCCACCTAACCTTTTTGGACACTAAAGGCAATTTAGCATGGCCAATCCACCTGACCTGCACATCTTTGGACTGTGGGAGGAAACCGGAGCACCCAGGAAAAACTCACGCAGACATGGGGAGAATGTGCAGACTCCGCACAGACAGTGACCCAGCCAGGAATCGAACCTGGGATCCTGAAGCTGTGCCAACCACTGTGTTATCGTGCCGCTCCAATCTTCTGAATCAGAGGTGAGAGTGATGGCATGAGCACTGGTTGATGGCCATATTGCAACAGCAAACCACTGAAAAAGGGCCACAGTCAAAAGCAATATAGCATGAGTTTAACTAGTGAATTATGCCATTGGAGTTTCAACACTAATTAATGTTGTCCATCACATAATGAAATGGCATCCATATTTATAAACCTATAGAGAATATTTTCCTGGACCTGTGTCCACGCACACTTAAATGGAAGGAAAATCAGCTGGGTCCCTTTGCTGTCATGCTTTACAACACATGATTTTGCAATATTTGCTGCACACAAGTGAATTGGTGCATCTGGGCACAGCGCCATGAAAATCTCCCTCTGTGTATTGGAAGTAGAGGAAAAAATCTAATGAGCAATGAAGTCAGTAAAAAAATCAGGAGTTAACTCATCACCCTCCATGAAATTAATAATAATAATAACTTATTGTCACAAGTAGGCTTCAATGAAGTTACTGTGAAATGCCCTGAGTCGCCACATTCTGTGCCTGTTCGGGGAGGCTGATACAGGAATTGAACCTGCACTGCTGGCCTTGTTCTGCATTACAAGCCAGCTGTTTAGCCACAGTGCTAAACCAGCCCCTAGATAGGTTTGCAACTCTGAAACTAATTCTAAGCAATGAAATACCAAATGTCATAAAATTATTCAGAGCAAACGTTGCTCACAGCCAAAAGCATTTAGAATTATATTTACAGTGTATCCCCCATGCTGATACTTAATGGGGGAAGTAAATAACCTTAATGTTCCTGTTGCAGCAGAGGAATTATAACCACATTCAAATAATAAAACTTACAAATCAATTGATCGGCACCACCTTAAATATTCACTCCATCTGCCACCTTCGCACAATAGCAGAAAGTGTGTACCAGTGCAAGTCTTCTTCGACAACACCTTCTAAACCTGTGACCTCTATCATCGACAAGTCTTGTCCAAAGTACAGCTTCCGGGCCACATCCAGCCGAACCCCAAGTTTAAGGACTATGTACCAAAATATATATGTGCTGTATCTGAAAAGTGGGGTGGGTGGGGGGGGCGGTGGTGTTCATAGAGGGTCACATTTGGGCTTGGCACCAGCTTTTAGCTTCAGTTAGCGCTCTGTGGATTCAACTTCCCCATTGTTTTTTACTGCCATTTTGGTTCTGTTCTTTGCATGCAGTTACAAATTGTCCAAACTAAAAATGGGACTGTGTCGAATGAGCATCCATTGACATATTGTCATATGACATGTGCACTGGTAGTGATATGTGATATGGGGAGGGCACCATACGTTACTCCCCTGTGGCTACAGGCACAGCATATACAAGCAGTTGAGGTCCTTTGTAATAAGCTGTTGAAGTTATTACCTGTGTCATCATTCCCAGACAACAATAGTGTTGTAAGCTTGTATAGTGTAAACACCAGTAGATTACTGCTTGTTATGGAAGAGCTAGTTGATGTATGTTCTTTATTTTTATAATGGTATACCAACAGACGTTATATTGACCTCTCATCATACTCAGTGTTTCATATATTATGCTTACTGTGGAATGAAACACCTTGCAAATCAAACTGAACGTTAACTTGCCTGGAATCAGGGCAGCACGGTGGGGCAGTGGTTAGTTCTGCTGCCTCACGGCGCAAAGGTTCCAGGTTCGATCCCGGCTCTGGGTCACTGTCCGTGTGGAGTTTGCACATTATCCCCGTCTTTGCGTGGGTTTCGCCCCCACAACCCAAAGATGTGCAGGGTAGGTGGATTGGCCTCGCTAAATTGCCCCTTAATTGGAAAAAATTAATTGGGTACTCTAAATTAATTTTTTTAATTTAAAAAAAAATCTGCCTCGAATTAACATTTTGGAGAGATCAAGAGCGAGTGCACGCATTTAAGGCACGGAGGTCAGGACCAGAATACAAGGGAGTTTCATTCTTACACTCCTGTATTCTGATACCACGCAAGCAGATGGAAGGCAATAGTAGTCAACTTCTCCGAGAAACAGATAGTCAGACTGTTTTAGTGAACGACAAATACCGCTAAACCTCAGTACATATCTACAATAGACCCACATTTTTAACAACTAGCCTTATTTTGAAATTAAAAAGGACTAGGCGGATGGCTTCGAAAGAGGAAAGATTTTCTACGAAGCCCTGGCTAATGACATCCTTCTGGGAGTCATGGACAGAAGCAGTGCAAGAATAGACAAAGCCCCTGCAATTATCAAGATCATTATTGCACACAGCGCTTTCATCTTAAATCAATGCTCCAGACATCTGCACTGATCAGGATCCCCTGGGTAACCCTCTAAAACCCTCAGGACTCTGAGGTCATCATCTGTTTGCTGTTCCTCATTTTGCTATATAAACAGGGCTAACAATGGAATAGAAAGATAATCCAGTGACATCACCAAAATCATTTTCCACATATCAGGCGGGATTTAATGGCTGCATTGCGCTTGAGCGAGAGCGCAACCCGGCCGTTAGGTTGTGGGAGAGGCCAAAATCGAGGACCATGCCAGGCGCTGATCGGTTTCTGATCTAACCGGCTCGCTCCCATTGGCGAAATCAGGATCCCGCTGTAGCGTGGCAAGAAACCAATAATCACCGCTTAAGGCCAATCTCCATACAATTAATGACCCCACATCTATCGACCTCCCGTGCAGGTGGTCACGTGGGCGCTGATTAGTACACCTTTGTAAAAACATGAAGCTGGTGGAAGGGCTGCTGTGGGGACCCGAGGAGGCGAGTATCCATTTTTGCTCCCAGGCAATGAGACCGTGGGCACTGGGGTTGCTCGGGGGATGGAGGAGCCCCGGGGGGCCAGCCTCGGTCGGGTGGGCCTTCATCCGTGCCGGGGGGGAGGGGGGGTGGGGAGGGGTTGCTCATGGGCTGGGGGACAGGTGCTGCAGCACCCATGGGTCCACCAAGCCACCCCCTGGATCGTGTATACCCATTACCAGGGCAATCCCAGCCCCTACTTGCCTGCCCGACTGAACACCCATAAATACCACTGACCATGGAGGCCTCTGATCACGTGGCTGAAGGCTATTATTAATTGTGAATTGGCATTTGTAGTGACATGAGCACTTCACAACTCCCACGTGGATTCCTGAGGGTAGGCATGGCATGTGGCAGTTATTGCCTAGCATCCCAATCAGACTGTGATGCCAGGACACTGCGCTGAGAACTGCAGGAAGCAACACCGCGGACGCAGTGGCCAACATCCGAACACCCAGGGCTGTGCCTCAACACCGGGAACATTTCCGCCATTAAAGTGGGTGAGGGGACCAGCGCCCAGTACCAGGTACCTGCTGCAGCCGGAGGTGCATAGGCAGGGCATGTCAGATGGCAGGGGATGTGACAATGACGGGGGGGGGGGGGAGAACAATGGGGGAAATGGAGGGTCCCAAGGTGGAAAACACCGCTGGTTGTCAGTCTCACATCCTGTCCAATTCCTTACAGATATTACATGACCTGGATGATATCTTGGACTCCGTGGAGGCTGCCCTTGGGGTGCTGTTGGCAGGCCAGGCGGCCAAATGCCGGAGAAGGTGGCAGCGGAAGCTGCGTGGATAGAGGCTCAAGGTGGTGGCCATTATGCAGGGCCCTGCCCCACACCATGAATACCCGGCTGCCCAGGGTCGTGCCAGGGGACCAGTGCCAAACCACCTGTGCAGCCATGTGGAGGATGTTGATCCTCTGTTGCAAGGTTGGTAACAGCCCAGAGAGCACTCAAGGGGAAGGTGGAAGATCAGGAGAACAGGCCTCACCGCCAGAACCTGATGATTGTCCGACTACCTGAGAGCACAGAGGGCAGAAACCCGACAGAGTAAGTCGCGCAGATGCTCGGAAAGCTGGTCGGGAAGGAAAGTTTCCCCAATCCCCCAGAGGTAGACCGGGTCCACAGCTCGCTCCAGTAAAGGCCCAAAGCAGCAGAACCTCCACAGGCGATTATCTCCAAACTCCACAAATACCAGGATAAGGAGCAAATTCTGAACTGGACGAGAAGTATCCTGTAGATGGGAGGAAGATACAATGCAAATCTATCAGAATATTGGGGCTGACCTGGTCAAGCACCGGACTGATTTCAATGGAGCCAAGGCGACTTTATTTGAGAATCAGATGCAGTTCGGAATGCTGAACCCGACAAGACTCTGGGTAATGTACGGCAATAAGGAGCATTATTTTGACACGCCGGAGGATGCAGACAAGGTCATCCAGAAAAATGGGCTGGGAAGACAGCAATAGCGGATATATATGGACAATGTTTGTTTGTTCTCTGGATTGAACACTTGCACGACTGGGGGTGGAGAGAAGGCAGAAGTACATCGAAGCGAGGAGTGGGGGGGAGGGAGAACAAATGCAGGAGGAGGATGGGGGAGCTCCACCCAGGGAGGAGCCACCATACTGGCGAGTATGCCAGTGCACGGAAGAGGAGCAAGGAGCCACAGCGCGGGAGAGAGCGTCTGGCAGTAGGGGGGGGGGACAAAAAAACAAACCGGGGGAGGGGGAGGCAGGCGGGGGCAGAAGGCAACAGGCATGTGGGGAAGGGGGTGCAGCAAGAGCAAATGGGCTTGGGGAGGGTATTGGGGATTAGGTAGGAGAAGGGAAGCAGGGGGAGGGTAGAATGCTGGATACAACAGGCTGCATGTGGAGGCAGCCAGAACAAAGAAGACAATGGTGGTCATTTTGGATGGCCCACAAACAAAGGGAAACCCTGGCATGTAGGGACACGCCCATGTGGTAAGTATGACTGGCCCCACAGGAGAGGGGGGGTCAGAAACCCCATATCAGAATTGTCACCTGGAATGTGAGGGGACTTAACGGCCCAGTGAAAAGATCCAGAGTCTTCGTCCATCTGAAAAGCCTCAGAACCAACATAGTCTTCCTCCAGGACACACACCTGAGGGAAAAGACCAACTGAGGATAAGAAAAAGCTGGAGAGGACAGACCTACCAAATGTGCTCCGGTGCAAGGCCAAGGGGGTGTTTAGTAAAAGGATGACCTTTTACAGCAACGAAAAAGGTGATGGACCCGGGTGGCTGGTATGTAATGTTCAGCGGTGTCCTGAAAGGGCCATCAGTTGTGCTTGGGAATGTATATGCCGCCAATTGCGATGACACAGACTTCATCAAAAAGACAATGGCAGAAATCCGCGACCTGGACTCCCACTGTCAACTGTGCACAGGACCCAAGGGCGGAAAAATCCAGCCCAAATTAGGGAAACAATCTCTATGTCAAGGGAACTGAACACCTTTATGAAATAGATGGACATTAGACCCTTGGAGGTTCAACCACCCAAGTGAGAAGGAGTTCTCCTTCTACCAAGTCCATAAAGTGTACTCCAGCATCGACTTCTTTGTAGTGGATAAATCGGTGCTTCCAGGGGTGGTTGGGCCGGAATGCTCCACAGTAGTAATCTCCGAACAAGTACCACACTACGTGGATGTGAGATTGGAGGCAGAAGGTGGGAGTGAGTCCGAGGTCCTTACCTCCTCCATCAGACTCGACAGGTTCCTTTTGTGGATCCGTGTCCAGTCGTGGGCTATTTGGATCCCCAGGTATTGGAATTTGGTATGGGCCAGCTTGAACGGCAAGTTCCCCAGCTCTGATACCCCCCCCCCCCCCCCCCCCCCCCCCCCGTGGGTTTATTGGGAAGATTTTGCTCTTACTCAGGTTGAGTTTGTAATCTGAAAAGGCTACAAACTCCCCTCGGAGTTCCTGGGGGGTTCGGACACAGAGTGTACCTGGCACACTGCATCGCGGAGGCCGGAGACTACCGGGCCAAGCTCGGTGACATGCCGACGCTGGTGCGGGGCGTAGAGTGTTGACGCCACCAGAGGGGCACTGGAGCATCAGCGATCGGTTCTGCACCTGGCACCAATCTCAATTTTCAGCAGAAGCCCGATTTTCAGCCCGATTGCAATTCGCGATTCCAGCAAAGAGAAGAATCCAGCCCGTGATTTATTCAGTATTGATGGCCAGATCATAGTTTGCAGTCAGCATACATTAGTATTAATCAAAAGTGATTTTCCTTTTGTGCTGCTTACGATATGGACTATTCACAGAATGGTGATTCATAGACTGTATCAACATAACCTGCCTGACCTTTTCAATGCTATATACACCACACTTCTTAAGGTAAAGGCAGAAGGCAGTTAATTATGAATTGCATCCTGCCAGTTCAGCTCATTCGAGGTTGTGAAAAAAAAACACAATTCCTTTTGGTGAAATATTTTTATTTTTAAGTAAATCTTACTCTCATTGTGCAGCACCTTCCAAACCTATGACCACTACCATCTAGAAGGACAAGAGCAGCAGATACATGGAAACCCCACCATGACCGGCATGTTCCTGTGAGGAAGAAGGATAAATACGGCAATTTTCGGGAGCCTTGGATAACGAGAGATATTGTAGGCCTCGTCAAAAAGAAAAAGGAGGCATTTGTCAGGGCTAAAAGGCTGGGAACAGACGAAGCCTGCGTGGAATATAAGGAAAGTAGGAAGGCTCTTAAGCAAGGAGTCAGGAGGGCTAGAAGGGGTCACGAAAAGTAATTGGCAAATAGGGTTAAGGAAAATCCCAAGGCTTTTTACATGTACATAAAAAGCAAGAGGGTAGCCAGGGAAAGGGTTGGCCCACTGAAGGATAGGCAAGGGAATCTATGTGTGGAGCCAGAGGAAATGGGCGAGGTACTAAATGAATACTTTGCATCAGTATTCACCAAAGAGAAGGAATTGGTAGATGTTGAGTCTGGAGAAGGGGGTGTAGATAGCCTGGGTCACATTGTGATCCAAAAAGACGAGGTGTTGGGTGTCTTAAAAAATATTAAGGTAGATAAGTCCCCAGGGCCTGATGGGATCTACCCCAGAATACTGAAGGAGGCTGGAGAGGAAATTGCTGAGGCCTTGACAGAAATCTTTGGATCCTCGCTGTCTTCAGGGGATGTCCCGGAGGACTGGAGAAGAGCCAATGTTGTTCCTCTGTTTAAGAAGGGTAGCAAGGATAATCCCGGGAACTACAGGCCGGTGAGCCTTACTTCAGTGGTAGGGAAATTACTGGAGAGAATTCTTCGAGACAGGATCTACTCCCATTTGGAAGCAAATGGACGTATTAGTGAGAGGCAGCACGGTTTTGTGAAGGGGAGGTCGTGTCTCAATAACTTGATAGAGTTTTTCGAGGAGGTCACTAAGATGATTGATGCAGGTAGGGCAGTAGATGTTGTCTATATGGACTTCAGTAAGGCCTTTGACAAGGTCCCTCATGGTAGACTAGTACAAAAGGTGAAGTCACACGGGATCAGGGGTGAACTGGCAAGGTGGATACAGAACTGGCTAGGCCATAGAAGGCAGAGGGTAGCAATGGAGGGATGCTTTTCTAATTGGAGGGCTGTGACCAGTGGTGTTCCACAGGGATCAGTGCTGGGACCTTTGCTCTTTGTAGTATATATAAATGATTTGGAGGAAAATGTAACTGGTCTGATTAGTAAGTTTGCAGACGACACAAAGGTTGGTGGAATTGCGGATAGCGATGAGGACTGTCTGAGGATACAGCAGGATTTAGATTGTCTGGAGACTTGGGCGGAGAGATGGCAGATGGAGTTTAATCCGGACAAATGTGAGGTAATGCATTTTGGAAGGGCTAATGCAGGTAGGGAATATACAGTGAATGGTAGAACCCTCAAGAGTATTGAAAGTCAAAGAGATCTAGGAGTACAGGTCCACAGGTCATTGAAAGGGGCAACACAGGTGGAGAAGGTAGTCAAGAAGGCATACGGCATGCTTGCCTTCATTGGCCGGGGCATTGAGTATAAGAATTGGCAAGTCATGTTGCAGCTGTATAGAACCTTAGTTAGGCCACACTTGGAGTATAGTGTTCAATTCTGGTCGCCACACTACCAGAAGGATGTGGAGGCTTTAGAGAGGGTGCAGAAGAGATTTACCAGAATGTTGCCTGGTATGGAGGGCATAAACTATGAGGAGCGATTGAATATACTCGGTTTGTTCTCACTGGAACGAAGGAGGTTGAGGGGCGACCTGATAGAGGTATACAAAATTATGAGGGGCATAGACAGAGTGGATAGTCAGAGGCTTTTCCCCAGGGTAGAGGGGTCAATTACTAGGGGGCATAGGTTTAAGGTGAGAGGGGCAAGGTTTAGAGTAGATGTACGAGGCAAGTTTTTTACGCAGAGGGTAATGGGTGCCTGGAACTCACTACCGGAGGAGGTAGTGGAAGCAGGGACGATAGGGACATTCAAGGGGCATCTTGACAAATATATGAATAGGATGGGAATAGAAGGATACGGACCCAGGAAGTGTAGAAGATTGTAGTTTAGTCGGGCAGTATGGTCGGCACAGGCTTGGAGGGCCGAAGGGCCTGTTCCTGTGCTGTACATTTCTTTGTTCTTTGTTCTTTGAAGTTGTTAAATTCCCAGGACCTGATATTCTACCTTCTAATGTGTTGAAGGAGATAGCTATGGACTTCCAGTGATGGTATGTAAAGGCCAGATGTGCACAAGGTGGTTCCCACTAGGGTACTGTACTTTTTGGCCTTTTCAACCAGTTGCTGGAGGTACTTTGCTTAAAATCCCACTTGTGATGGTATAAGGAGCCCACATAAGAGAAATTCCCAGAAGCACCGGGGCAAAAAGAGCGGAAGACAGAATTTCGGCAATGGAATTGGTGGCTTCTCGGAGCTCTTCACTAGAGAAAATAGCGGAGGCAACTTCAGAGACTCCGGTCACCCCACAAATGACTGAGATGCTTACCGACATCTTGGCTGCAGAATTCGAGAAGCAAAGGCGGGTTGTGGCCGGGGACCTTCCTAAGTCAATTGGGAAGGCAGTGAGTCAGCTGCGACGTTCGAGGGGGGCGTTTTATGAACATGTGAAGAAGGCCAGTCGCCTTTTAGCTCATCAGCTGTGGTGGTGGGCTGCTTCCTGGGAGCTTGAGTAGATAAGAGACTCCACCCCACCTAAGGTCAAAGTAACTTTTGTAACATCCAATGGAGATCTCTGTAGATCAAAGCCCCCAGAGGAGAGTTCGACCATGACAGAGGTTTTGGATGGGGTACCCTTTCCCTTGGTGGGAAGGGAGAGGTGGGAGGAGATGGAAACCCCAAAATTATAAAATGCATTGGTTTAATGCGGACGGGTAAAGGTCCTGGCCCTGATGGGTCCCCTACTGAGTTTTATAATAAATTTGCAGGACAGGTATGTTCAATGACTCCTTACCCCAGGGTTCGTTGCCAGTTACACTTGCGCAGGCCTCTATCTCCCTGATCTTGAAGATGTACAAGGACTTGCAAAAGTGCTGGCGCAATGTTGGATCCCTGCCTCCCAGACGTCATCTCAGATGTCCAGATAGGCTTCGCAAGGTTTGGCAATTGCCCTTTCCCCTTCTCAAGTGCCCAAACCGGAGGCGATTGTTTCCATGGTGGAATAGGGATATTTCTTTGAGATTCTCGGGAAGTTTGGTTTTGGGAGAAAGTTCATATTTAGTATAGGACTCCCGCTGTTAGTTTTCGCACAAATGCCTTGAGCTTAGGTTATTTTCCACTGAATAGGGGTAAAAGACAGGAATGTCCATTGTCTTCACCTCTTTGCTTCAGCAATTGAATGGCTGGCCAGTGTGGAAGGGGATAAACTGGGGATGGAGGGAGGGAGCATAGGGAGTCCTTGTACGCAGGTGAATAATACTGATCCAATTTCCACTATGGACGATTTTTAAAATTAATTTATGTGATGTGGGCTTCACTAGCTAGGCCAGCATTTATTGTCCTTCCTTGAAGATAATAAAGCTACTTAGGAGTTTTGGCTCCTACTCTGAACATAGGTTGAATTTGGACAAGAGCGAATAGGGGGACCTATCTGGGGATTTTGTCTTTTCGACTGGACAGGTCTTGCTTTTGTTATCTGAGAATATGGGTGGCCCATGATTGGGCCTCGCTCCATAAATTAAGTTATGCTAGTCCGGTGACTGGAGTCAAATCTAACTTGCAGAACAGGAATAACCTCCCCTTGTCCTTGGCAGGCAGGGTTCAGACTATTAAAATGAATTTATTCTTGTGGTTTTTATTTCTTTTTCAGTGTCTCCCTACTTTTGTCCGTAAATCCTTTTTGTCGGAGTCAACAAGTTAGTGTCCTTTTTTATTTGGGTGGGCATGTCTCCAAGGATCCATAGTGCATTCCTCCAGAGGTATAGACAGTCAGTAATTTGTTATTTTCTTCAAATCCGGTGGTGGTGTCAACCCTGAGAATCTGGAAGCAGTTTAGACAGCATTTTAAATTTAGCTCCATGTTGGTGTTGGCCCCTATTTGCAGTAATTATCTCTTTGTGCCAGCGGGCTTAGACTCGATGTGTTGGTCGTGGGAGGGGCACAGTTGAGGGAGGGTTGTGAACCTGTTCATGGAGGGAAGGTTTGTCAGCTTTAAGGAACTGTCGGAAAAATTTCAACTTCCTGGGCCCAATCTGTTGAGATATTTCCAGATTCATGATTTTTTGTGAAAAGGTTTTCCTTTTTTTCTGTTATCACCACCGTCCTCCCTGCTGGAACGTATTTTATCTTTGACCGGAATCTGGTGGAGAGAGTATTTCGAGTATCTATGGCCAGATCCCATCAGTGGAGTCAGCTCAGTTCAATGAGGTGAAGATCAAATGGGAGAGTGAATTGGATCATATTTTGGATGAGGAGGTGTGGAGCAAGGCTCTTCGCAGGATCAACTCCACATCCTCGACTTAGTTTGATCCAGTTCAAGGTGGTGCATAGGGCTTATCTGACCAAGGTGAGGATTAGTGTGTTTTTTTCCGGGGGTGGTCGACACGTGTGAGCAGTGTTCTCAGGGACCAGCTAACCATACCTATATGTTCTGGTCAAGTCCCAAGTTATTAAGCTTTTCGTCCTTCTTCAACACCATGTCAGAGATTCTCAATGTCGAACTGGAGCCTTGTCCGGTGGTGGCTATTTTCGGGGTATAGGACTCACCAGTGCTGCCGACCTGGGCGAAGGCGGGTGTCCTCGCGTTCACCTCATTAATAGCAAGGAGGTGGATTCTGCTTGGGTGGAGGTCTTTTAGTGCGTGTTCTGAGACTTTTGTAACTCCTGCCTGATGGAAGAGGTTGGAAGAGAGAATACCCCAGGTGGGAGGAGTCTTTGATTATGCTGCCTGCTTTCCCAACCCAGCGGGAGATGTAGACAGAGTCAATGGATGGGAGGCGGGTTTGTGTGATGGACTGGGCAGTGTTCACGACTCTCTGTAGTTTCTTATGATCTTGGGCCGAGCAGTTGCCATACCAGGCTGTGAGGCAGGTAAATAGGATGCTTTCTATGGTGCATCAGTAAAAACTGGTAAGAGTCAATGCGGGCATGCTGAATTTCCTTAGTTTCCTGAGGAAGTATAGGCGCTGTTGTGCTTTCTTAGTGGTAGCGTCGACATGGGTGGACCAGGACAGATGGTTGGTGATGTGCACTCCTAGGAATTTAAAGCTGTCAACCATCTCAATCTCGGCATCATTGATGCACACAGGGGTGTGTATGACACTTCGCTTCCTGAAGTGAATGACCAGCTCCTTAGTTTTGCTGACATTGAGGAAGAGATTGTTGTCATTACACCACGCCGCTAAGTTCTCTATCTCCCTCTTGTACGCTGACTCATAATTGTTCGAGATCCGACCCACTACAGTCATGTCATCAGCAAACTTGTAGATGGAGTTGGAGGCGAATTTTGCCACACAGTTGTGTGTATATAGGGAATATAGTAGGGAGGTAGGGGGCTATGTACACAGCCTTGCAGGGCCCCAGTATTAAGCACTATTCTGGAGGAGGTGTTTATCCTTACTGATTGTGGCCTATGGGTCAGAAAGTCGAGGATCCAGTTGCAGAGGGAGGAGCCAAGTCCGAGGTTTTGGAGTTTTCATATGAGATTGGCTGGGATTATGGTTTTGAAGGCAGAGCTGTAGTCAATGAATAGGAGTCTGACGTAGGAGTCCTTGTTGTCGCGGTGGTCCAGGGATGAGTATAGCACTAGGGACATAGTATCTGCTGTGGATCAGTTGTGGTAGTATGCGAATTGCAGTGGATCAGGCATTCTGGGAGTATGGAGTTGATGTGTCGCATGACCAACCTCTCGAAGCACTTCATAATGCTCGATGTCAAGGCCACCGGTCGGTAGCATTGAGGCATGTTGCCTGGTTCTTCTTTGGCACCGGTATGATGGCGGTCTTCTTGAAGCAGGTGGGAACCTCGGAACGGAGTAGGAAGAGGTTGAAGATATCCGCGAACACGCCCACCAGTTGGTCTGCATAAAATCTGAATGCATGACCAGGGACTCCCTCAGGACCCATTAGTTTCCGAGGGTTCACTTTCAAGAAGGCTTCTCTGACTTCAGAGGCCATGATGATAAGTATGGGTGTGTCCGAGGCTGCTGGGACAGTTGACAACCGTTTATTGGTTTCCTGCTCGAACCAAGCATAGAATGTATTGATTTCAACGGGGAGGGGTGCACTGCAGCTGGAGATTCTACTCAGCTTTACTTTGTAGCCCGTTATGTTGTTTAAGCCTTGCCACAACTGACGTGAGTCCATGTCGTTAGTCTGTGACTCTAGCTTAGTCTGGAATTAAGCCTTGGAATCCCTGATGGCTATGCGGAGGTCGTACCTGGATTTCTTGTGTAGGTCAGGACCGCCTGTCTTCAACGTCTTAGACTTGGCCTTCAGTAAGGAGTGAGTCTCCTGGTTAAACCATGGTTTCCAGTTAGGGAACACAAGTACTACCTTCTCTGACACGCAATTCTTCTACACATTTGCTGGAAGTCTGACAGTGGCTTGTTTAGGTTGGCCGCTGAGTTCTTGAATATGGACCAGTCTACTGACACCAAGCAGTAACGTAGGAGCTCTGTTTCCCCAGACCAG
The DNA here is from genome assembly GCF_047496885.1 of Scyliorhinus torazame. NCBI lineage: Eukaryota > Metazoa > Chordata > Chondrichthyes > Carcharhiniformes > Scyliorhinidae > Scyliorhinus > Scyliorhinus torazame. The sequence goes on along the minus strand of NC_092710.1, from coordinate 228,663,479 downwards.
CATTGCCAACCTTCTTAACCGAATTCTCCCACTTAGGTTTCTGCTTATATGCCTGGAGAAGGAGCACCGACTCGTGGTCCTTTTCCGAAGTGCGGTCGGGAGATGGATTGGTAGGTGCCCCTGATTTTTATGTAACAGTGGTTAAAGATATTGGGGCCCCATGGGCAGCACGGTAGCACAGTGGTTAACACTGTTGCTTCACAGCGCCAGGGACCCGGGTTCGATTCCCGACTTGGGTCACTGTCTGTGCGGAGTCTGCACGTTCTCCCTGTGTCTGTGTGTGGGTTTCCTCTGGGTGCTCAGGTTTTCTCCTCCCAGTCCCGAAAGACGTGCTTGTTAGGTGAATTGGACTTTCTGAATTCTCCCTCAATGTAGCCAACAGGCTCTGGAGTGTAGCGACTAGGGAATTTTCACAGTAACATCATTGCAATGTAAGCCTACTTGTGACATGCAGTACACTCTTGAGCTTGGCCTGGTTGAAGTCATGGCCATGGTGAACAAGGCCTCCGGGTATTCTATTTCCTTGTTATTTATAGCGATGTACAATTCATCAAGCGCCTTCTTCACTTCCACCTGGGGTGGGATGCAAGCCTCTGTGATGATGGCAGAAGTGAACTCACGTGGAAGGTAGTATGGGTGACACTTCACAGTCAGGACCGCAGTGAGGAGCCGCCGGTTTGGCAGCCCCCCCCGGGCCATGGCTGGTGGTATGGGTGCTGGCATGTGGTTCAGGGCGTGGTGCGAGCAGAGTTTCAGCGTGTGGGGTTCGGTCACCCTCCGGGTTGGCGGGAGGGGATACGAGTGTGTGGGATGGGGGGTGGTGCCAGGGGCATGTTGCTGGTTACTCACCCTGGCTGTGCTGAGAAGCTTTTTCCGGAATTGCTGGCTGGTGGGGCCTACGGCATTCACGTCTCTGCCACATGTGCCCAGGCCTGTGAACGGCGGTGGGTAGCAGCCTCCTTCCCACCATGGGGGATAGGTTGCCCCACCTCTCCTCCACGGCATCCAGCAAGGTGTCGAGCTCCGCATCTGCGAACCGGCGTGCCGCTCTTCAGGGTGACACCTTATTGGCTGGAATGAGTGTGTGCGTATGGGGAGTGGAGTGCTTATATGTGGCTGCAGCTTGTCAGCCTCTCGAATACCAATCCCGACCCCATTGAATCAGACACCACTTTTCATTGGAATTGCTCTAGTTCCACTTGGTACCAGTGCTGGCCCATTAACGGATCCTGAATTGCTCTGGACTTGCGCTGCTTCCTTGGTTGTAGAACACCACCGATTCAGTCCCGGTATCAGCACTTAATCTCTGAAAAAGAAAATCCAGCCCGATATTTTTCGGGAGGAACACCACTTGCTCTTCGGTGTACACAACATTCAGTTTGCACTGGATTCACATTGGTGCACTCGTACAGTCACATGTTCCGCCCAGTACAGCCAGTGTTAAAATATAACATAATGGCTACAAATCCCCAAAATAGTCTTTTGGAAGGCTGAGACGTCTGAATTTTTACCATTTTGATGGTGTGATATATATATGATGGGTGGTTCTTTAAAAAATGTTAGCTGCAATGGGAACCAGCCTAATGTTACAGTACAATACCTGTTGTTTTCACACATACACTAAAATGTTTATGTTCTTACAATACAAATTGTCATTGATCAAACGATGGAGAAAATAATTATTCAATGAGGTGAGTTGAAATCAGAAAATAGTAGACACATACTCATTTTATTTTTCCTCTTTAATTTGCATGTCTAGCTATAAGGTTGTAGCATGTTGTTTTTAGAAGACATTTCCTTGAAGAACTCAAAAATAATTGCGCTAATTATATATCCCAGTCTAACATGAACCATGGAAACTTATCATCACTTCCCACTGGATCCAATTTGAAACAGCTCCAGTTCACAGCTACCTAAATCTCTGTCATTTTATTAATCCTTAAGGAGAGTGTGCACTCATGTTATTAATCCCTAAGGAGAAAAGTGTTCGCAAAAGAGCATAAGTATCTCCTCCTCGGTATTTTGATTGTCTGATTAGAGTTATCTTTTGGTTATATTCTCAAACGGTACTGTACTGAGAAATCAAGCCTGGCACTTGCCCTTTGATTTAATGTGTATAAATCTTAACATTTCAGCCTTGGTTGCTATTCTTAGTGCCAACACACATAGGGAACCTCTTAGAAGGTTTTCAACAATCTCAAAGATGTTCCCAGTTCCAGCATATTGCTTCTAAACAGAGAAATATGTGACAAGATAAAACCTTGATGGCTTGCCTTCTGTGAGAAATTGCCAATTTCCACTGGAGTTGACTGAATTTTTGCACTCATTTTGTGATACAGCAGTGTTCCTGCACTGTACACCATTCCCCAACTCCCAATTAAAGTGACTAAATGTGACAACAGTATCATCCGCTTTAACTCCAGATCTGAATGCACATATTATAGATTTCATAGATAATTTTCAGTTTGTTATGAATTTCTTTTTTTTTAATAAACATTTTATTGAGGTATTTTTCGGTATTATAACAACAACACAATAAACAATGTACCTGAAACTATAAACAAAGTGTAAAAGCCGTCTCCCTCCCTTACAGGTCCCACCTTTATTAACCCCTTACTCTAAGATAAACTAACCCCCTCCCCTTCTGCTGAGAGTCGACGAACGGTTGCCACCTCCAGGCGAACCCTAACAGTGACCCTCTCAGGGCGAACTTGATTTTCTTCAAACAGAGAAAGCTAGCCATGTCTGATAGCCAGGTCTCCAACTTCGGGGGCTTTGAGTCCCTCCAAACTAATAGTATCCGGCTCTGGGCTACCAGGGAAGCGAAGGCCAGAACGTCTGCCTCTTTCTCCTCCTGGATTCCCGGATCTACCGACACCCCGAAAATGGCCACCTCTGGACTCAGCACCACCCTTGTTTTTAACACCGTGGACATGACATCTGCAAACCCCTGCCAAAATCTCCTAAGCTTTGGACATGTCCAAAACATGTGGACATGGTTCGCTGGTCCTCCCGCATATTTTGCACACCTATCTTCCACCCCAAAGAATCTGCTCATCCGGGTCACTGTCATGTGAGCCCGGTGAACGACCTTAAATTGTATCAGGCTGAGCCTGGCACATGTTGCGGATGCATTGACTCTACTCAACGCGTCCGCCCATAGACCATCCACTATCTCTCCTCCCAGCTCCTTCTCCCACTTGCGTTTCAGCTCCTTGATCTGCGCCTCCTCTGACCCCATAAGTTCCTTGTAAATGTCCGAGACGCTCCCTTCTCCTACCCACCCTCCTATCCTACCCTGTCCTGAATCCCCCTTAGTGATAGGAGCAGGAAGGTTGACACCTGTTTACGTAGGATGTAGGATCCGCACCTGCAGATACCTGAATTTGTTTCCACTCGCCAACCCAAACTTCTCCTCCAGCGCCCTCATATTCGGAAAGCTCCCCTCTATAAACATATCCCCCATCCTCTCAATCCCTGCTCTCCGCCATATCCAGAACCCCCCATCCATACTTCCCGGGGCAAACCGGTGATTATTGCAGATTGGGGACCAGACCGATGCTCCCTCTGCTCCCACATGTCTCCTCCATTGCCCCCAGACTCTCAGAGCCACCAACCCCATGGGACTGATGGAGTACCGTGCCGGCAGGACTGGCAGAGGCACAGTTACCAATACTCCCAAGCTGGTGCCCTTGCATGAAGCCGCCTCCATACGCTCCCATGTTGACCCCTCCCCCACCACCCACTTCCTGATCATGGCTATATTCGCCGCCCAGTAATAGTTACTAAAACTTTGCAGCGCCAACCCGCCATCTCCCCGACTCCGCTCAAGCATTACCTTCCGTACCCACGGGGTCTTGCCTGCCCAAACAAAGCCAGAGATCACTTTGTTGACCCGTTTAAAAAAGGACTGCGGAATAAAGATGGGGAGACATTGAAACACGAACAGGAATCTCGGGAGGACCATCATCTTCACCGTCTTCACCCTCCCAGCACGGGAGCACGTCCCATCTCCGAAAACCGTCCTTCATTTGGTCTACTAGTTGGGCCAGATTTAATTTATGCAGCCGGTCCCATTCCCGCGCCACTTGAATGCTGAGGTACCTAAAGCTTCCCCCTACTAATCTAAACGGCAGCTCCCCCAATCGCCTCTCCTGTCCCCTCACCTGGACCGCAAACATCTCACTTTTCCCCATATTTAGCTTATACCGCGAAAATCGGCCAAATTCCCCTAGAATCCTCATGATTTCTTCCATCCCCTCTAATGGATCCGATACATACAGGAGCAGGTCGTCTGCATAGAGCGAGACTCTGTGCTCCAACCCCCACAGGACCAGCCCCTTCCAGCCCTTTGAGGCTCTCAGAGCAATTGCCAACGGCTCTATAGCTAGTGCGAACAACAGTGGGGAGAGGGGGCGTCCCTGTCTCGTCCCCCGGTGCACTCTAAAATAGTCTGATGTCATCCCATTTGTCCGTACTCTTGCCACCGGAGCCTGATACAGTAACCTGACCCAGTCAATAAAGCCCCGCCCAAATCCGAACCGTCCCAGTACCTCCCACAGATAATCCCATTCTACCCGATCAAAAGCCTTTTCTGCATCCATTGCGATCACTACCTCCACCTCCCCACCTTCTGGGGGCACCATGATCACATTTAACAGCCTTCTTACATTGGCCACCAACTGCCTACCCTTAACAAACCCCGTCTGGTCCACCCCAATAACGTCCAGAACACAATCCTCAATCCTGGAGGACAGAGTTTTGGCCAGCAGTTTGGCGTCCACATTCAACAGGGATATCGGCCTGTAGGACCCACACAGCTCCGGGTTCTTGTCCCGCTTCAGAATCAGCGAAATCGTGGCCTGTGACATCATCGGGGGCAGCACCCCTCTTTCCCTTGCCTCATTGAACATCCTCATCAACGCCGTCCCCAGTATCCCAGAGAACTTTTTATAAAACTCCACTGGATACCCGTCCGGCACCGGGGCTTTATCTGCCTGCATGGCCTTCAGACCCTCCACTATCTCTTCCAACCCGATCGGGGCCCCCAGCCCTTCTAGCAGCTCCCCATCCACCTTTGGGAAATTCAACCCCCCCAAGAAGTGCCTCATCCCCTCCGGCCCGTAAGGGATTCCTACCTTTACAGCCTACAGTAGAAATCCCTAAATGCCTTATTCACCCTGCTGAGTCTCCAACCAGGGGCGAAATTCTCCGGTATCGGCGCGATGTCCGCCGACTGCCGCCCAAAACGGTGCAAATCAGTCGGGCATCGCGCCGCCTCAAAGGTGCGGAATGCTCCGCATCTTGGGGGACCGAGCCCCAACCTTAAGGGGCTAGGCCCACGCCGGACGAATTTCCGCCCCGCCAGCCGGCAGAAAAGGCCTTTGGCGCACGGCCAGCTGGCGCGGAAATTACATCTCCGGGCGGCGCATGCGCGGGAGCATTAGTGGCCGCTGACGGCATTCCCGCGCATGCACAGTGGGGGGAGTCACTTCCGCCTCTGCCATGGAAGGGAAAGAGTGCCCCCACGGCACAGGCCCGCCCGCGGATCGGTGGGCCCCAATCGTGGGCCAGGCCACCGTGGGGGCACCCCCCAGGGCCAGGTCGCCCCGTGCCCCCCCCCCAAGACCCCGGAGCCCGCCCGCGCCGCCTTGTCCCGCCGGTAAGGTAGGTGGTTTAATCTACGCCGGCGGGACAGGCATTTTAGCAGCGGGACTTCGGCCCATCCGGGCCGGAGAATCGCGGTGGGTGGCCCGCCAACCGGCACGGTGCGATTCCCACCCCCGCCGAATATCCGGTGCCGGAGAATTCGGCAACCGGCGGGGGCGGGATTCACGCCAGCCCTCGGCGATTCTCCGACCTGGCCGGGGGGTCGGAGAATCTCGCCCCAGGTTTCCATCTCCGTCATTTACTTTCCCTATCTCCCTGGCTGCCTCCCTCTTTCAACGCTGCTGTGCAAGCATTCTGCTGGCCTCCTCCCCATGCTCATAGATCGCCCCCCCCTCGCCTTTCTCAGCTGCTCCACCGCCCTCTTTGTAGCCTCCGCCGTTCCCTTAAAAGCCCTGCCTCTGGGGTCTCCGCATACCTCCTATCGATCTGTAGTATCTCCTTTACCAGTCGGTCCGTCTCTACCCTGTCCACCTTCTCCCTATGGGCCCGGATCGAGATCAGCTTCCTCCTGACCACCGCCTTCAGTGCTTCCCACACCACCGCTGCTGAAATTTCCCCCGTGTCGTTGACCTGCAGGTCGTTCTGAATACATTTCCTCAGCCGCTCGCACACCTCTTCGTCAGCCAAAAGTCCCACATCTAACCTCCAGTGCGGGCGCTGCTTACTGTCTTTACTAACCTGCAGGTCAACCCAGTGTGGGGCATGGTCTGACATTGTAATCGTCGAGTACCCCGTGCCCACCACCCCTGCCAGCAAGACCCTGCTCAAAATAAAGAAATCAATCCGGGAATACACTTTATGCACGTGTGAGTAGAAGGAGAACTCCTTCACCTCGGCTGCCCAAATCTCCATGGTTCCACCCTCCCCATCTGCTCCATGAAGCCTTTTCGTTCCTTTGCCATTGCTGGCACCCTGCCCGTTTTCGAACTTGCCCGGTCCAAGCCAGGATCCATAACTGTATTTAGGTCCCCTCCCATGACCAACCTGTGCGAGTCCAGGTCCGGTATCTTCCCCAGCATCCTCTTTATAAACTCCACATCAACCCAATTTGGCACATAAACATTTAGTAATACCACCTGCACCCCCTCCAGTTTCCCACTGACCATAATGTACCGACCTCCCACATCTGAAACTATTCTACCCGCCTCAAACACCACCCGCTTATTGATCAGGATCGTGACCCCTCTAGTCTTTGAGTCTAGTCCCGAATGAAAGACCTGACTGACCCAGCCTTTCTTCAAACTAATCTGGTCAGTTAATCTAAGGTGTGTCTCCTGCAACATTACCACATCCGCCTTCAGTCCCCTAAGATGCGCGAACACACGTGCCCTCTTGACCGGCCCATTTAACCCTCAAATATTCCAGGTGATCAGCCTAATTTGGGGGGGGGGGTCATTGCCCCCCCACCTTCGCCAATCAGCCATCCCCTTTTTTGGGCCTGCCTCCAGCCCGTGCTCCACGCCTCCACCGGCCTCCACCCCCAACCTCCTCTCTGTCCCTTGGCCCAAGTCCCTCGCTCGTCAGCAGAACATTTCCCCCCTCCCCCCCTAGTAACAACACTCTGTAACTCAACCCCCTTGATAAACCAAACATATGCACCACCCCCCACTGCACTTCTATCAGCTAGCCCGCCCAGCTAGCTTGGTGGCCCCCATCCCTGGCGCCGGATAGTCTCCCACCTTTGTTCCCTCGCCCCCGCTCATACAAACATACTCTAACATCAAACAATCCCCACACAATTGCCCAACAGAAAAACACCAAAATCTAAACAAGCAAACCTCCATCCCCCAACAGTGCAAATGAAAACCTGAACTCACTCAGCTCTGCCACTGGTCCCAAATCAATACAGAAGGCATTACAGACAGCTTCCACAAAACGAAAAATGAGAAACTTTTTTTTAAAGAACAGAGAAACAAAAAGAGAAAAAAAACATGAACGTTGCTGCAAAGTTCAAAAGTTCTCAGTCCACCACCAGTCCTTTCCTTTTCACAAAGTCCAGCGCGTCCTCAGGCGACTCTAAATAAAAGTGCTGTTCCTCGTACGTGACCCAGAGACGGGCCGGATACAACAGTCTGAACTTCACCTTTTTCTTAAAAAGGATCGACCTAATCTGGTTGAAGCCTGCTCCTCTCCTGGCCACCTCCACACTCAGGTCTTGGTAGACCCGCAGGATACTATTGTCCCATTTACAGCTCCGTGTCTGCTTGGCCCACTGTAGAATGCGCTCCTTATCCAAGTACCTGTGGAATCTCACCACCATTGCCCTCGGGGGGGTCTCCCATTCACAGCTTCCTCACGAGTGCTCTGTGAGCCCTGTCCACCTCCAAAGGTCGGGAGAATGCCCCATCCCCCAGCAGCTTCTCAAACATGCCTGCGACGTATGCCCCAGCGTCCGCTCCTTCGGACCCCTCTGGGAGCCCAACGATTCTCAAGTTCTGCCGGCGGGACCTATTCTCTAGTTCCTCCACCTTCTCCAGTAGCTTCTTCTGCTGGTCTCTCAGCATCCCCACCTCCAACTCCACTGCAGTTTGATGTTCCTCCTGCTCAGCCAGCGCCTTCTCCACCTTCTGGATCGCCCAATCCTGGGCGTCCAACCTGAGCTCCAGCCGCTCAATCGACTCTTTTTTCGGGTCAAAGCAGTCCCGTTTCTGCTTAGCAAAGCCTTCCTGAATAACTTACATCAGCTGCTCCGCTGACCGCTGGGTCGACAAACCAGAGGTCTGGTCCTCCGCCATGCTGTCTCCCGCTGCAGCTTCATCCCAAGCTTTCGCTGTCTTTCTGTTTCTACCTTTACGAGCACTTCTAGTCCTTCTCTCCATGCACCGATGTGGGAGTTCAGTACACAATTGCCTCTGTCTTCAGTTTTACAGATCAAGTCCAGTAGAAAATCTGGGAAAAAGGTCCAAAAGTCCGACCCGAGTGGGAGCCACCAAATGTGCGACTTACCGCTTCATAGCCGCCACCGGAAGTTGTTAAAAATTTCTGATCAAAAGGCAAGGGTGCGATTCACCGAAAGAATGTCAAAGTCCAGTTTCGGGCGCATGTGGCATGGTGTTTCGCAATGGCTGCAGTGCCGAGATTGACCCCGCTAAGCAACGGCACTTAGCTTTTTGGGGGGCCTTAGGAATTTCTCCCCATTGAGGCCACACTTTGAAAGTTTTCTAGCGCTGGATAACTGAGCTCATCGGCACGACTGGCTCCTCACAGATCAGCAAACCCTGGCAGTGCCAAGGCACCTAGGTGCCAGGGAGAGTACCAGGGTACTACCCTGCACTGTCCCAAACACCCATGGGCTCTTGCCTGGGAGATCTCCCCCCCTCCCCCCGAGGTGCCATCACGCTGGTCCTCGAATGTATGAAATCAGTATTAAACTGCAACGGGTTGAGGCCTCGCAGATGTGGCTGTTGACTCCCGTTCAACAGGTGGATACGGCATGGGATATTTAAATTAGCTTATCTGGATCATGCCCTCGCTGGTCATCATCCGTATTGGATGACTCGCAAAGGATTTTGTGCTTGGCGCAAAGTTCGATTTGGGGCCCTCCCGCAAATCACCCGTAGCGCCCGGCGCAAAGTCAGGCACAACAAGGGGGGGAAATTGCAGCCTAGAATTGAATATTTGAAAACCCAATGTGCCTCCTCGACTGAAAACTTATTTCATTTTCTTGATTTTTTTCAGTTGTTTTCAAAATGACTGATCAGAAGTGCTTTGAAGCATTGCTAATCTGAGGGAAGAACATTGTGGTGAAAGACTAAACCCTAATGCCTAGTAAAGAACCAAGATAGAAATTTATGTTTGCTACTTTAATCTGATTAAAAGCTAGGACAGGGAACCTTTTTTAATAAAGCAAAATCAAAATGCAATGTCAAAAGTAATAAAGAGGTAAACCTGAAATTACAGAAATGCCAGCTATATTACACTGCCTAACCTTGTGTAAGTAGACATTGAAATGTTACTGTGCCAATGATGGCAAATTAAATGGCTATGCCACAAAAGTGCAAGGTGTACTTCACAAAGCCCAAAATGGCATTGATACCGCTGTGCGCTGCAAAGTTATTTGATCATTTCAATGGCATTACTTTTGAAGCATGTCAACAGTGTGATCTCACTGTAGATCATATAAATAAAGTTACACAGTTCTAATTCCATCAATGATTGCATTATTAAAAATATTGTATGAAACACAATGCAGCAAAGACGCAAGTGAGTAGTTTGTTCACCTTCCAGAAAGAGCTGACCGTGGGTAGAATTTTACGCTCCCCCGGGAGTTGGTTGACAGGTAGGCATTGGGTGCCACCCAACCCGTTAAATGGAGACTCATACCAAGTTTGAAGCCTGGCAGGTCCTACTCCCAGGCTATTGGTGGAAGCAGGGTGGGGGGATATATCTCCTTTACGCCCACCCCCTTACCCCTAGACCTATTAGAGGTCCCCCTAACAAGGATTTCCCCCACCAGGTTTCCCCTTTACCCCAGCTTAGATGCCCCCCTCCCCCGCCCTCCCACAGTCACCCTGATGCAATGTTAAATCCTGTCCCTTGATACCTTTTTAAACCTGTTTTTGTTGCAAGTGTGAAATGCATTGGTGTACATTTTCATGAAGGTGTCTCTCGTGAATTAAAGGGCCATAGTAATGCAGCATCGTCATTTAAAAGCTCCAATAATTTGTGAAGCACATCAATTTATTCCACAAAATATTTACATTGCAATGCAATCACTAATGTGAAGTAGGAACTGCTGTCACTGCACAAAAGCAAATAGCAGTAGTGATCTATTAATTTCAGATTTGTTTTTAATTAAATGTGGCAATGCTGAGAAGGTATTAAAAAATGAAAGACAATACCAGGTGAACTAAGTCACAAAAAGGGTTATGGCCGTACGGCAGGAAGAAGTGAGTCCACCCTCTGCCACTGTCAGGCACTGTCACGGTTGCAGCAGTTTATTAATGCTGAGTCTTCCCCATCAAATGGAGCCTTCCTCTCGCTCTGATGGCTACTTGACCTGTTGCTGGGAGGCTGCCACCAGTTCAAGGAAAATATGGACAGGGTTGGGAGAGTGTCTTTAATTAAATGCTCTAGGAGTACAAGCAGTTACCTTCTGTGGCTATTCAGTAACCAGTCCTTCTGTCATCCAACCTCTTGCAGAATCCTGTCGTTGACAGTACTTCACACACACAGGTACGCTTGCACAAATGCACTCACTCCCACCCACACACACATCAACACACACACATACATACACACACACAGATACACACACACTTGTGGCGTCTCTTGACCTCTTCGACCAGGATCTTGTGGTCCTTCCTCAATTCCTGCAGACATTTTGGCATGATAAATAAAAACACAAATGGGTCACTTGAGGTTTCCAGCTATGTTTGATCTCACATAGAAGATATGCCTGCCTACCTACATGAACCATGTTCTCTAGCTCAGCCAAACTGATGTTGGGTGGGTTGGAAGGGGGAGTGATGCTGTATGAAGAAGGGTGGACTGGCATTTTTAGTTTTGCTCACAGATGGCATGTGGTGCGTCCAAACATAAGCTTTCTGCTGGCCTGCTCCCTCTGAGTTACACTGTTCTGCTATGACAGTGGGCAGCAATGGGCAAGGCTCAATTGCATGGCCACACCTTGAGATATGAGTGGAAGGGCAAAGGTTCTACATATGGGGCGGGATTCTCCGCAATCGGCACGTGTCCGCTGACCGGCACCAAAGACGGCGCGAATCAGTCCAGCATCGCGCCGCCCCAAATTCTCCACATCTTGAGGGGCCGAGCCCTCACCTTGAGAGGCTAGGCCCGCGCCGGACTGATTTCCGCCCCGCCAGCTGGCGGGAAAGGCCTTTGATGCCCCTCCAGCTGGCCCGGAAATTACTTTGCCGTGTGGCGCATGCGCGGGAGCGTCAGCGGCCGCTCACGGCATCCCCGCGCATGCGCAGTGGAGAGGGTCTCTTCCGCCTCCGCCATAGTGGAGACCATGGCGAAGGCGGAAGGAAAAGAGTGCCCCCACGGCACAGGCCCGCCCGCGGATCAGTGGGCCCCGATCGCGGGCCAGGCCACCGTGGGGGCACCCCCCGGGGCCAGATCCCCCCCCCCCCCCCCCAGGACCCCGGAGCCCGCCCGCGCCACCTTGTCCCGTCGGTAAGAGAGGTGGTTTGATTTTAGCTGGAGGGACAGGCATTCCTGCAGCGGGACTTTGGCCCATCATGGGCTGGAGAATCGCCGGGGGGGGGGGGGGCCGCCAACCGGCGCAGCGCGATTCCCACCCCCGTCGAATATCCGGTGCCAGAGAATTCCACAACCGGCGGGATTCACGCCAGCCCCCGGTGATTCTCCGACCCAGCGGGGGTTCGGAGAATCCCGCCCATGGTGTGTATCTTCTGAAGCATTGGAATAATTTGAGTCAATCCCGAATATCATGAGCAGCTGATGGTTCCCGGATGCTGCCATCTCCATGGCTTTGTCTTGTGAAGCTTTTTCACTCTTAACTTTGTACAGCGTGTCCCCATTGCAAGGTGAAAAGGCAACATCAATTCTTATATTTCCCTATGCAAGATCCATGATGGGCCAACCAGAATGTGTCAGAAACCAGTTGGACAACTCTTTCAGTTCGTGCTCTCCTGACCCTCGATTGACAGGTCCTCACAGGATCAGCGGTGCTCATATCCACTTCCTGCCTTGGGCAGGAACTCCTTACAGGCTCTCCTTTTCTATTGTTCCCCATGCAGGCCCTGCTCTACATCTCTCCTGCTCTCAGCGATCAACGGCCCCGTCTCCATCCTACACAACTGACCCCTCAGAGCGAAAATCCAACCATTTGGGACAGATTTGGGGAGTCAGGAAATATCATGACCGGATTCTCCGATCCCGCGCCAGGTCAGAGAATCGCCGGGGGGGGGGGGGGGGGCGACCGCACCACGCCGCTCCGATGCCGGACCGCTGATTCTCCAGCAAAAGGAGAATCGGCACCAATCGCACCCACGGGGTCGCCGCCGCGCCGATCAGGGGCCGTTGAAAGCGGCCGAGTGCCCGCTGGCGTGGGTTACGTATGGTCCTACCAGGCCGGACCTCGGAGTTCTGGCTGCGGGGGCTGTCCTGGTGGAGGGGCGGGGGGATCTGACTCCAGGAGGGGGGGGCCTCCATGGTGGCCAGGCCCACGATTGGGGCCTACCGATTGGCGGGCAGGCTATTCCCGTGGTGCGCCGATGTTCCTCCGCGCCGGGCCCCTGTAGAGCTCCGCCATATTGCCCAGGGGCCGGCGCGGAGACAGCAACCCATGCGCATGCGCGGACCCGCGGCGGCCGTGGCGCGCCGCTGTTCGAGCACCAGAGCAGCGGGCAGCACTCCAAAGCCATACTAGCCCCCTGGGAAGGGATGAATGCTTGGGCCCGGAGGCCCTTTGACGCCTCAGTCGCTCCCGCCGCTTTTGACGCCGGCGGCAGAACTTGGCCGTGGGATCAGAGAATCCCGGCCCATGGCTCTGTGCACCAAACTCAAAGTGAAAAGCAGGGCCTAGCTAGATCTTGGATTCACTGTTATAAAGATAAACTGGAGGCCACACTGGAAAGGAGCTACCTGGATGATAAAAATCAAGTGCAGACTACAAGTTGACTGAGTTCCTGTCCCTTTGTGGCTCATACTAAAATGGAGTGCTGTGCTGGGGAAGTAATGAAGTCTCAGATTTTATAATTTCTATAGATAAACAGAAGGTTTAGACAGGGGCTGTTTAGCACAGGGCTAAATCGCTGGCTTTGAAAGCAGACCGAGGCAGGCCAGCAGCATGGTTCAATTCCCGTACCAGCCTCCCTGAACAGGTGCCAGAATGTGGTGACTAGGGGCTTTTCACAGTAACTTCATTTGAAGCCTACTTGTGACAATAAGTGATTTTCATTTAATTTCATTGCAAGGTGCTAGAGAGACTCTTTTAGGGTAGAGGTATTCTGGGAACAGAATTTGATGGTATAACTTGGGCAGCTTTATTTCTATTTATTAATCACATTAAGCACCAAATTAATCCCTTGATATCAGAGATAAAAATGAAGAGGTGGAGGAAGTGGTTGATTCAACTTGCATGTGTGATTGAAGTAATTCCTTGGTGGCACTTCTGCTGTGATTCTGCTTGAATTTGTTTCATGTAACATTACTGAAGTATTACATCAAAATTTCAAAAATTTGAAACAGTATTTGAGGCTTATGCACTGAGCGCCTGATATCCTTTCAAAAAGTTTAATTATCAGTATGCTTTTGAAGTTTAATTGCCCCTCACTTTTGTTTCCAGAATGTTGTAAAATGATGTACTAAAGATACTGTAATATAATTAATGATGCGATTCTCTGACCTCGTTACGCTCTCACTCAAGCGAAAGGAGGCCGATGAATAGCGGGAGAGGGAGAAAATACACCGGGCGTCAAACAGTTTGGGATGCAACCAGCCCGCTCCCATGGCCGAAATCGGGATCTTGCTGTAGCTTGTCGAGAATTCAATTATCACCACTTAAGCCCTATTTCCATATGACGAATGGGAGCCACCCCATATTCAACAGCCTCCTGTGATTCAGCAGCCTCCCAGCAAGTGGCCATGCTGCGCTGATTAATACTCCTTTTGAAAAACGTGAAGCTGGGGGATGGGCTGCTGCAGGAAGCCGAGGAGGTGAGCAGCCATCTTCACTCACAGGCAATGAGCCCAGGAGAACGGGGCATGCCGCCCCACTAGCCCTACTCTCCCTCCGTCTCCAAACCCACAAAGCCCCTTCCCCCCAACGCACACTCCACTCCTTACCCCCTCCCTTCCCATGCCCTCAGTGATCCTTGATGTGCTTGGCCTTCCTTGCTCTACTGCTCCTCATCAGAGGAGTGGAACTCGGGGGATCTGGTGGCCACTGTTACCAGTCCACAGGATGGGTCCGGGTTGCCACTCAGCACCCCCTCCTTCTGGCCGGTGCCCACAGGGGCCTGGGGTTCACCTCAGGATGGAGGAGCAGCTGGTTTGAGCCCCGTCTGCCCTTGTGTCATCTGTCTCTGCCAGCCCTGGTGGCTCCACCGCACAATCGTGTCGACGCCCACGGCGATGCTCCTCAATGATCGGGCCATGCTCTGCAGTGACTTGGCAATGACCACCTGTGACTGGGACAAGCTCCGCAGTGCCTCAGCCATTCCTATCTTCGAGCGGGCATGTCCCGCATGTCATGATATTCAAACACACACATCATGATAGACACACCAACAGACAAATCAGAACACACAACACCACAACCAATGACAGAAAGATATAAAAGCACAGACACGACCCCCGGTGGTCAGTATTAGCTGCAGAGGAGGACCAGGACAGATCGGTTACCAAACACACTCAGGGAGACAGCACGTGCAGAGTATCCAGAACGAACTGTATTATAAGAGTTAAAATAAAATAGAGTTGTACCACATACAACTGTGTTGGCTCATCTGTGCACCAGAGCACCCAACACCACATGGTACAGGAGTGGATCGATACCTGCCGGCATACCTCAGTGTACAGAGACAACCAGCAGTGCCCAGGCAAAATGATAGAGCTCCCGGTTCCGCAGCCGCTCCAGTGCTACGGCGATCTCCGCGAAAACTGGCGGCGATTCCGGCAATGGTTCGAATTGTTCCTGGTGGCAGCTGAACTCCAAGACCTGGATGATAGCGAAAAAATTGAATTTCTCCTCACCATCGCCGGTGTAAGGGCAAGAGAAATATTCACAAGGTTCAGGTTCTTCAGGAGGCAGCAAAGGTACGATTACCAGGCAGTCCTGGACAAATTCTCCAAGTACTGTGAAGAAAACGCAATCCAATCGGCAAGTAAAGGTAAGAAAAGCTGCAGTACTCACCTCGTGGCTGGGATCCCGGAGCCCGAATTCCCAGAGGCCGAAATCCCGGGCCTGAGAGAGGGCTGGGTCGAGGTTGGCGGCCATCTTGCTAAAGGTATCACGCTAGCACAGTTGCGCGAGCAGTGCGCAGAACCGGAAGTTTCGTTTGCGCATGCGCGAGATGCTGCGCATGCGCAGTCAAGAAAACGGCCATCGGTAAAGGAACAGCGATCTGAGCATGCGCAGTCGCTTCCTACGTGCTACATACCGAGCGTCAGGATGTCAGAGGCCCCAGACTGCACCAGATTAAAAGGGAAACGTCCCAAATCAAAAAAACAAAAATCTGTTAAAGCTGTAAAACAACCTTCCCTCACCTGGAATGACAGCACATTGCCGCAAATTGACCCAGGAGATGAATTTGACCTCCAAAGAACCCTCCGACAAGCAGTTACCTACGCACAAGCCGATGATTCCGACCTCGAATACTTCGATGACGATCTTTACAGTGTTTCCGGACCTCGCGAGCCCAATGATAGCTCCGTGGTCCTATACGACTATGACTCGGACGAACCTTTCGTGTTGCACATTGGCGGCCCCCACATTGAATCCGACGCAGATGCGGATTCATTTTTCGGATTTGAGGATCTTCAATCCAGCAGATATGACGTTCCAACTTATCAGTACCGGATGATGCTGCAGCCTGACATTAACAGACAGGGAGCGGTGCAAGCACACGGAGAGCGCCCTGCTGCCACACAGAGCGTGGTCCACGTCCCGCTCAACGTTCCCGACTCTATGAAAGAAGACATGCAAGACTCCAGAGTGCAGTCCTCGCATGAACCAGAAGTGACTCCAGTGTCACAAGCTTCCACAGCAAGCTCGTGGACAGACTCCACAATTGCAGAAATGCAAGACTCCAGAGCGCAGTCCTTGCACAGACAAGAACTGACTCCAGTGTCACAAGCCTCCACAGAGAGCTCGTGGACAGCCTCCACGATAGAAGCAACGCAAGACTCCAGAGCGCAGTCCTTGCACGAACAAGAAGTGACTCCAGTGTCACAAGCCTCCACAGAGAGCTCGTGGACAGCCTCCACGATAGAAGCAACGCAAGACTCCAGAGCGCAGTCCTTGCACGAACAAGAAGTGACTCCAGTGTCACAAGCCTCCACAGAGAGCTCGTGGACAGCCTCCACGATAGAAGCAACGCAAGACTCCAATGTGCAGTCCTTGCAGGAACAAGACCATGAGGGTCTAGCAACCTCTCCTGACCAACCAGCGGCAGACGATGCAAGTCTGCCATGCTCACGTGAACAGCAAGAAGGCTATAACAGCCTACCATGCTCCACTACACAGCAGCATGACCATGACGGTCTCTCATGCTACAATGAAGGGCACAGCGCTGAAGACTGTTCAAGCCCAACTGAAGACAAGCCAAAGGAATCGCCTCGTCCAAGCCCGAAGAAAAAAGGTTTATGCGCTGACCTTCAGGATCATTATAGCCGAACAGAGATTAATAATGCTGCACGGCCACAGAAGGATGCTGAGGATTTGCTAACAAAATTAATTGAATGTTTAACTTGCAAGGAGCAGACTGAGAATTGCCAGTGTTTTAGTACGGATCGAAAAAATGGACAAGACATTGATCCTCAGGTAATGGAAATAACACAACCTGAATCATATCTACAGCAGGGACAAATGTCTCCCTTCAACACAACGCCGCAAAATCCCAACTTCGGAGACCGGCAGTTAGTCAGTAATGACTCTTCAAACCTTGAGGGGAACATTAATTGCATTGAACCTATACACACTCCACTGATTATTGAGCAGAACATTGGAGCAAGAATCCTGAGGACACCGACATCGAGTAGCCAGATAACGAATTTAAAACCCACAGCAGTTTCAAGTGAACCAAGTGTGCTTTCCACTAATGGTGAAGATGCAGATAAGGTCGACCCGATTATCCATTGTACCACACTAACCCCAGTGATTAAGCAGTTATGTATGGGGAGTATAATGTGGGCAATTTAGAACAGTAAAAGAGAGACTGTGACCATGCCAGTCCCAGCAAAATCAGACCCAGAGACCATGAAGGCATGTACATTAGACAAAGATACATATGAGGTACCTGAGAAGAAAAGAGAAACGGAATGTTCTTTGGAAAATAGTACAATGTCGATAGAAACATTGGATCCTATATTCGAGACCATACATATGGGAGAATTTGGGGGTAATAAACAAGGGGCGAAATTCTCCGTTATCGGCGGAAACTCCGCCGATCGGCGCACAAAACGGCGCAAATCCCACTTGCGTCACGTCATAAAAATGGGCCGATAGTCTGCGGCCCGAAATGGGCTAGCAGCAACGTAACGGGATCCGCGCTTGCGCAGTGGTTCACGCCGTGCAGCATCATACGCGCTGCACGGCGTGACGGCTCATAAGGCCGCGCAGCTCCCCCCCACCCAACCGGAACAGCCGACCGCAACACCCGACTTGATGGCTGGCCGTCGCTCAGCCCCGAGGTTCGAGTCACGCGATGTGGAGGCGCTCCTGGATGCGGTGGAGCAGAGGAGGGACGCCCTGTATCCCGGGCACGGCCGCAGAGTTGCCCCACGCCACAGCCGGCGTCTGTGGAGGGAGGTGGCAGAGGCCGTCACCGCTGTGGCCCTAACACCACGGACAGGCACCCAGTGCCACAAGAAGGTGAACGACCTCGTCAGAGCAGGCAGGGTGAGCGTCCCCCATATCCCCCATAACCCCTCTCCCCCAAATCCCCCCCTCCCCCATATCCCACCCTCCCTCATTTCCCCACATATCCCCCTTCCCCCATATCCCCCATATCCCCCCTCCCCCATATTCCCCCCTCCCCCATATCCCCCATATCCCCCATATCCCCCCTCCCCCATATCCCCCATATTCCCCCCTCCCCCATATCCCCCCTCCCCCATATCCCCCATATCCCCCCTCCCCTATATCCCCCTCTCCCGTATCACCTGATCACTGCCTGATGTCTAACCATGCATGCTTCATTGTGTAGCGCAGGACCAAACGTCCAGGCACCCATCCCCGCAGATGCAGACCGCCCGCAGGATGCCCCTCGGAGACCACGGGAGACGGAGAGACCTGGAGCAACAGGGAGACGACACCCCCGTCACGTGCGGGAGCGACCACCCAGCGATGAGGGGGGCAGCCACAGGCCCCCGTCACATCCGAGCCAGGACACCACTACCCAGGACACCACTATCCAGGACACCACTATCCAGGACACCACTACCCAGGACACCACTATCCAGGACACCCCTACCCGGGACACCACTACCCGGGACACCACTACCCGGGACAGCACTACCCGGGACAGCACTACCCGGGACACCACTACCCAGGACACCCCTACCCGGGAAGACGAAATACCGGACAGTGACTCAGAGTGGATGGGTGGAGACGAACCCCCACCCCAAAGTGCCATGGACTCAGAGTGGGACGAAGAGCACGACACAACGCCACTGCTGTCACCAACACCCTCCACCATCGCAGAAACACTCACCACGGTTGGGCTCTTTAGTGATGAGGCGTCTGGTACACTCACTGGTGCGCACAACACAGCCGTCCCGGTACAGCAGGTGGAGGTAGGAGCAGCAGAGGGACCGGGCGGTCGGAGGGCAGCCCAGGCCAAGCGAACATCTGCCGCCCAGATGGATCCCGGGTTCCTGCAGTTACCACACCCACACATAGATCCGATGCAACCACCGACACGGAGACGAGCGAATAGGGTGACGGGTGGCTTGCGGCGGCTGCGGTCGCAGGTGGAGGAGTCCACCCGCGTCCAGGAGCTGGGAGTGGTCCCGGTCATGCGTGCCACCCAGGCTGACACCGCACGGGTGGCGTCCGCGGTGGAGGCAATGGGTGCGACGGTGTCAGACATGGGGAACGGTTTGCGAGGCCTGGGGCCTTCCGTGCAGGCGGCGTCTGTGGCCCAGGAAATGGCTGCCCTCTCACAGGAGGCCATGAGCCAGTGCCAGCGCCAGATGGCAGAGGCGCTCAACGCCATAGCCCAGTCTCAGCAGGCCATGGCCCAGTCTCAGCAGGCCATAGCCCAGTCTCTGCAGGCCATGGCCCAGTCTCTGCAGGCCATGGCCCAGTCTCAGCAGGCCATCGCTGAGGGCATCGGCGCCAGTGGCCATGTGCGAGCTGGCGTCGCACTGTCGCAGACAGGGTTCGACAACCCCCTGGGCTCCATGGCTGCAAACCTGCAGACCCCTGTCGATACCAGCACGGGCCTCCAGGACTGGCAGCGCCAGATGTCGGGGGCGCGTCGGATGGCCAGTCCGTTCGCATCCCCCACCCATGTAGAGGCCTGGGGGCCATCGGGCACCCCGAGGGAGGAGGAGGTGGTGTGGTCCGTCCCGGATCCCTCTGTAGGGGAGGTCCCGGTACACCGCGACACCTCGGACTCCCCCCCTTCCGTCCCAGGTGCATCTGGTGGGCAACGGGCAGGACAGGCTGGCAGCTCGCCATCCCAGTCGCCCGGGCCGCAGCCTGGCCCATCTAGGCCAGGACGCCCCAGGAAACGGCCGCCAAAGGGATCCAGTGTCAGAGGGCAGGAATCACAGGAGTCCACCTCCAGTTCTGCTGTACCGTCTGGGGAACCACGTAGACGTAGTCAAAGGGCCCGTAAGGCTAAACAATTAGACACTGAGTAAGTTGGCACGGGTGCAGGGCACAGATGAGTTTTAGGCGCTAGGGCACATGCATGAACTCCTTTGGTTATTAAAGTCAATGTTACACCTACCGAAGCTGCCTTTGTGCTCTGTCCAAAGTGTGCGGGGGTGTCATGTACGTTGAGCGCAAGTGTGTGTGTGAGGGGTGGTCTTACCTCAGCCCCAGGTGAGTCTGCCCCCTTCCCCCTGGGCCGCCATCAACATCCCCCGGGCAGAGGACGGGACCGTGCGCTGCAGTGTCACAGCCGCATGCAGGGATGGTCCGGGTGGATGGTGGTACTGTGGCCATGGGTCAGACATAGTCCAACGATGTAGAGCCAGGAGCTCATCGGAGGCGGGTTGTCATCATTCTCCATGGCCTGCGATAGACACGCGTCCACCCGCAACTGGGTGAGCCCGGCCCGTTGTGCCGCCGGTGGATCGGCAATTGGGAGTGGGGGGGTGGTGTGCATGCGGGTGGGGTGTGTGGGGTTGGGGAGGGGGGTGAGGGTGCTGGGTGGGTGGATGGGTGGGGGGTGTGGGTGGTCGGCTGTTGTCATGGTGTGCGGTCTGTGGCCATACTACCCGATTCCCACGCCCATCTAGTCAGTGAAGCGGGCGGCTATCAGCCTGTCCCGTGCCCGCTGGGCCAGCCGGTAACGGTGGACAGCCACCCGTCTGTGTCTACCCCGTCTGCCCTGACCATTGCCCCCATCCCCCTCATCTGGGGAGGACTGGGCCTCTTCCTGCTGCTCCTCCACTCCGCCCTCCTCTGCCTGCGGCACATCGCCCCTCTGCTGGGCTATGTTGTGCAGGACGCAGCACACCACAATGATGCGGCCGACCCTATCTGACCGATACTGGAGGGCGCCCCCAGAGAGGTCCAGGCACCTGAAACGCATCTTCAGCACGCCAAAGCACCTCTCGATCACTCCCCTTGTCGCTACGACCCCCGGTGGTCAGTATTAGCTGCAGAGGAGGACCAGGACAGATCGGTTACCAAACACACTCAGGGAGACAGCACGTGCAGAGTATCCAGAACGAACTGTATTATAAGAGTTAAAATAAAATAGAGTTGTACCACATACAACTGTGTTGGCTCATCTGTGCACCAGAGCACCCAACACCACACCGCAGAACTTCATCAAGTTCAACCTGCTACTGGGTCACATCCCCCATTGAGTCAGACAGCCATGGCCATCACCGACTGCACCACCCCTTGCAAACCTTTACTCATGCTGCTGACGTTGTGCACCAGACTCTCCATTATATTCGTCACCCTAACAGTGTTGGCCTCACCCCACGCATTGCCGGTGACTCCCTTGTGTCCGTAGCCTCTGGGACTCCTCCAATCAGCTATGGACCTGCTGACATCTTCTTCTGGATGTCCCGGCCAATCCCTAATGTCTCCATCAGCTCCGGGTAAGCCTATTCCTGAGGCTTGGCATCTGACTGGGACCCAGCTGCATCTTGGGATCCAGTAGCCCTCCGACTGATGTCTCACCTTGGATTTCCTGCCTCCAGCTGATGTGCATCAGCAGCTATGTGGTGTTCACCGGATTGTGTCCCAGAAGCCTGACCACTAACATTTCCCACCGAGGTGCTTGCAACACGCGAGGGGAGGGTGGGGGTTGAAGTGTTGGGTACTCTGATACACAGACGAACCAACACGGTTGCGAATGGTACAACGCAGTTTTATTTCATTGAACTATAAACATAGTAAACTCTGGTATTCAGCACATGGTGAACCTCTGAGTGGCTGGCAATGAGGTCTGTGCCCTGAGTTCTCTCCTGCTCTCGAGCCCAGGAAGTGTTGTGTTCCCTGCTTTGTACTGTGTATGCTCTTGTCCATGATTGGCTGTCGTGTTGTGTGTGTTGATTGGTCCGTTGATCTGTCCATCACTATGTGTGTGTGTGTGTGCTGTGATGTTCATATGGATATCGTGACATCCCCCCTTTTTTTAAAGGATTATGTGCCTACGAGGTTATAAATAGAGATGTGTACTGACTGTACCTAAATGTGTGTCTATGCAATATTTACCCCATGTACATGGGGTTTAAATATATACAAGGGGCGATGTCGGGTGTGACATAACAACGAGGTTGTACCATGAACAAAGAACGGGGAAACGTTGAACGATAAAGCGAATTCCTGTAACGATAAGAGCATAAACATATTAACAAAGTGTTTGCATGAGTTCAATGTATAAACAGTCTCATCAGTCCAGTCCAGTAGGTGGGCGACAAATTGGGGTTGACCACCTCAAGGGTGGGTCTGGAACCACCGGCTGAGGAACGGGCCTGGCCACGGGTGACGACGGAAGGGGCATGGTGGCAGGCAGCTCCACAAAGTCGAAATCAGGAACAACAGGAGGGCACGGTGTCGGTGTAAGGTCTCGTAGTGAGCGTGGAAGCAGGCGAAGAGCCCGGCGATTGCGCCGACGAACAGATTCATCAGGCATGCGAACCAGGAACGAGCGGGGAGCCGCACGTCGGAGAACTTCGGCAGGTTCTGACCAGCCACCTTCTCGTAGGTGGATGCGGACTTCGTCTCCAGGGGCCAGGGCGAGAAGATCAGTTGCCTGTGTATCATATGACCTCTTCTGGCGACCGCGCTGCAGTTGCATCCTGTGCAGTATCGGAGCATGGTCGATCGTGGGCGCCAGGATGGAAGGTACAGTCGTCCTGAGTGTGCGACCCAACAGCAGCTGGGCTGGTGAGAGACCAGTGGCTAGTGGAGCCGAGCGATAGGGCAGCAGGGCGAGGCAGAAATCCGATCCGGCAGCAGCAGCCTTACAGAGGAGCCGCTTGACAACGTGAATGCCCTTCTCCGCCTTTCCGTTGGACTGGGGGTGCAGAGGGCTAGACGTCACGTGTGTGAAGCCATACGAGCCGTGGTGAGCGAAGGTGTCTTTGCAGGCCCTTATGACAGCGGACGACGTCAAATCCTGGAGGCGTACGACCTCTGGGTAGTCGGAGAAGTAGTCAACGATGATGACATAGTCCCTGCCGAGCGCGTGAAAGAGGTCCACACCCACCTTCGCCCATGGGGACGTCACCAGCTCATGGGGCAGAAGCGCTTCAGGAGGTTGCGCCGGCTGAAACCTTTGGCAGGTGGGGCAGTTGAGCATCACATTGGCAATATCGTCACTGATGCCCGGCCAGTATACCGCCTCCCGGGCCCTCCTTCTGCACTTCTCGACCCCCAGGTAGCCTTTGTGTAGTTCGTCGAGAACCAGCTTGTGCATGCTGTGCGAAATCACAATCCGGTCCAGCTTCAGAAGGACACCATCAATGACGGCCAAGTCGTCTCGGACATTGTAGAACTGCGGGCACTGCCCTTTGAGCCACCCTCCCGTCATGTGGCGCATCACACGTTGTAGAAAGGGGTCGGCCGCAGTCTCTCTGCGAATGCGGGCCAGACTGGAGTCGTCAGCTGGCAGATTTGCCGATGTGAAGGCCACCTGCGCCTCGACCTGACATACGAACCCCTCCGAGTCTGGCGGCATGCTCACTGCTCTCGATAGGACATCCGCAATGATAAGGTCCTTCCCTGGGGTGTAGACCAGTTGAAAGTCATACCTCCTGAGTGTAAGTAGGATGCGCTGGAGGCGAGGGGTCATCTCGTTCAGGTCCTTGTTTATGATGCTGACCAGGGGCGGTGGTCAGTTTCAACAGTGAACCGGGGAAGACCATACACATAATCATGGAACTTGTCTAAACCCGTTAGCAAGCCCAGGCACTCCTTTTCGATCTGTGCGTAGCGCTGCTCTGTGGGGGTCATGGCCCGCGAGGCATAGGCGACCGGAGCCAATGACGCAGTGTCATCCCGCTGCAGGAGCACTGCCCCAATGCCGGACTGGCTGGCATCAGTCGAGATTTTAGTAGCACGAGACGTGTCGAAAAACGTCAGTATCGGTACAGTGGTTAGCTTGTGTTTGAGCTCCTCCCATTCCAGCTGGTGTGTGTGCTGCCACTGGAACTCGGTGGACTTTTTGACGAGGTGGTGCAGAGCTGTCGTGTGGGAGGCAAGGTTGGGAATGAATTCCCCAGGAAGTTGACCATGCCTAGGAAGCATAGTACTGCTTTCTTGTCTGACGGCTGCGGCATGGCTGTGATGGCGCTCACCTTGTCTGCATCCCGACGGACCCCTGACCGGGAAATGTGGTTCCCCAGGAACTTCAGCTCGGTTCGGCCGAAAGAACACTTGGCTCGGTTGAGGCGCAGGCCATTTTCACATATGCATGCAAAGACGCATTGGAGACGATAGATGTGCTCCTGTGGTGTGGTGGACCAGATGATGACGTCGTCCATGTAGACACGCATCCCTTCGATGCCTTCCATCATCTGCTCCATGATCCTACTATGAAAGACCTCGGATGCCGAGATGATGCCAAATGGCATTCGGTTGTAGCAGAACCTGCCGAAAGGGGTGTTGAAAGTGCACAGCTTTCGGCTGGACGGATCTAGTTGGATCTGCCAAAAGCCTTTAGAGGCATCCAGTTTGGTAAATATTTTCGCCTGGGCCATTTCACACGTGGGGCGAAATTCTCCGGAAACGGCGCAATGTCCGCCGACTGGTGCCCAAAACGGCGCCAATCAGATGGGCATCGCGCTGCCCCAAAGGTGCGGAATGCTCCGCATCTTTGGGGGCCGAGCCCCAACATTGAGGGGCTAGGCCGACGGCGGAGGAATTTCCGCCCCGCCAGCTGGCGGAAACGGCCTTTGTTGCCCCGCCAGCTGGCGCGGAAATGACACCTCCGGGTGGCACATGCGCGGGAATGTTAGCGGCCGCTGACGGCATTCCCGCGCATGCGCAGTGGAGGGAGCCTCTTCCGCCTCCGCCATGGTGGAGACCGTGGCGGAGGCGGAAGGGAAAGAGTGCTCCCACGCCACAGGCCCGCCCGCGGATCGGTGGGCCCCGATCGCGGGCCAGGCCACCGTGGGGGCACCCCCGGGGCCAGATCGCCCCGTGCCCCCCCCCCCCAGGACCCCGGAGCCCACCCGCACCGCCTTGTCCCGCCGGTAAGGTAGGTGGTTTAATCTACGCTGGCGGGACAGGCATTTTAGCGGCGGGACTTCGGCCCATCCGGGCCAGAGAATCTAGCGGGGGGGCCCGCCAACCGGTGTGGCGCAATTCCCGCTCCCGCCGAATATCTGGTGCCGGCGACTTCAGCAACCGGCAGGGGTGGGATTCACGCCAGCCCCCGGCGATTCTCCGACCCGACGGGGGGCCGAGAATGTCGCCCGTGATCGCTTCCCGTTTGGGTATGGGGTAATGTTCCCTCACAAAATTGTTATTGAGGTCTTTTGGGTCAATACAGATCCAGAGGGCAGATTTGTGGGTAGGTGTCAATTCACTTCTGGTACCATGAAGTGTTGGGTACTCTGACACACAGACGAACCAACACGGTTGCGTATGGTACAACACAGTTTTATTTCATTGAACTATAAACATAGCAAACTCTGGTATTCAGCACATGGTGAACCTCTGAGGGCTGGCAATGAGGTCTGTGCCCTGAGTTCTCTCCTGCTCTCGAGTGCCCAGGAAGTGTCGTGTTCCCTGCTTTGTACTGTGTATGCTCTTGTCCGTGATTGGCTGTCGTGTTGTGTGTGTTGATTAGTCCGTTGATCTGTCCATCATTATGTGTGTGTGTATGTGCTGTGATGTTCACATGAATATCATGACAGGGGTGACAGCTATGACGCATCAACTATGGTATCCTGGGAGCTCTCCTCTGAGGTGGTCTAATGGGAGGCAGGGGAAGGGGCCACCCTGGATGGGCTGGCACCATCGGCTGGAGGACCCGAGGGGAATGAACACGTGTTCGGTGGGAGTGATGGGTCAGTCTGAATGGCAATAACAACTCATGTGTGACAGTCCAGCCTGGTGGACCCTCACCTCTGTGGCACTGGCTGCCCTGTGTTCACCCTCTGGGATCCTCAGGAGACAGGAGAGCCCTCCTGGCCTCCATCGCATCTAGGAGCCTCCCCAGGTCACCGTCTGCAAAGCTTGCGGCCGGTTGTCTCGGTGCCATGGCTGTGAGCGAAGTGGTGTTGGTTGTGCAAGTGCTGTTTAAGTGTTGCTCGACCTTGTTAGTGGGGGGCTGGCGAGTACCGTCTCGGCGAACAGCTAGCAAGCCTTCATTTGCAGCGTGAAGCCCTTGAGGCCTCATTAAGTGGACCAGTTAATGTTGAATAGCGTTGCCGGCCTCACTGGGGCGATGCCGCTAGGCTCACAGCAGGTCCCCACTCGCTATCACACTTAGAGATCTTTCCGGAGAATCGTGCCCTAAGTCTGAACTGGGGTTGCTGTCAATATGCTTGAACTTAGACTACTACAAGTATGATAAGGGGAAGAACACAACACATGCCAGTTAACTGGAAGATCTGGAAAGAAAGAAACGAAAAAGAAAAGGCAGCAAGACACTGTCCCTCCAATCATGATACATAATATATATTTGTCAAAGTTTGCAATTTCAGCATTTGTGAAACTGGAGGTTTTCTAAAATGGAGGCTGAAATTTGCAATTATAACAATGTGGTAATTTTTCTCAGTAAAAATGCAGTTAAGCTCTGAATGACTCTATGCAGTGTCAGAAAATAAATGTTGTGACCTTGAAGAGATTAGTCACTTAAATACTACACGGCCTTATCAGCAGAATAATACACACTCTTACATATTACAGTGTATATCATGTAAAGCAAATCCTGAGACCACCTGAGCCCACTGGGCAGACTTTTTCCACTTATCTTGAAGTCCAACCACCGAGGCCAAAAGTGGGATCTGACCGCACTTTGACCAGTGGTGGGACCCAGGGAGGCATATTACCTCCCTGTTAATTAAGAGGCTATCAATTGTCTACTTAGTGTCTGCACTCAAGAACTGCTGGCCCAATCAAATAAATGCTGGTCTAAATAGTGACCCTACATGCCATGAAGAATACATTTTAAAAAGCCGGAAGTCAGCCGCTCGGCAACCTCAGCAACATCACTGCTAGCTGCCAGGCCCTGACAATCGGTAGGAGGTGTGGTTAGAACATAGAACATAGAACATACAGTGCAGAAGGAGGCCATTCGGCCCATCGAGTCTGCACCAACCCACTTAAGCCCTCACTTCCACCCTATCCCCATAACCCAATAATCCCTCCTAACCTTTTTGGACATTAAGGGCAATTTAGCATGGCCAATCCACCTAACCTGCACGTCTTTGGGAGGAAACCGGAGCACCCGGAGGAAACCCACGCAGACACGGGGAGAACGTGCAGACTCCACACAGACAGTGACCCAGCGAGGAATTGAACCTGGGACCCTGGCGCTGTGAAGCCACAATGCTATCCACTGTGCTACCGTGCTGGGTGGGGTTGGGGGTGGGGAACGTACTGAGCATTGGTGGTGCTGTTGTCACAAGGGTGGCCTTTTTGGCTGGGCTGAAAACACAACCCCACTCCTCCCATCGATTCCCCCACTGCTCCATGGAGCGCCCATAAAGGAAAACACCCCTCAGAATCCACTGGGTGGCCGTCAGGTTGTACCCAGCAGACTCTGCATGGAGCAGTGGGGCCTCCAAACATGGGAAAATGTCTACGGGAAGTGGTCCTAAATTAACCACTTAAGTTGTCCATCCAGTGGGTGATCGAGTTTAATTCTCCTGCCACTGGCAATATGTAATGGTGGTCGAAAGATGTCGGGCTCTTCCCTGACCACCTCACCCTCGCATTTTGTCTGGCATTCTACGTCCCAGCCAGTTGCCAATGGGCTACAAGAATTCTGGCCTTTATGGTTATTTTATAGACAACCTTCGATAAAAGCTTAGGTAATGGTTATCACAGTTGTCCCATTTCTCACTTCCAGTATAATGTTTGCCTTCTCAGTATACAGTGCAGCCTTGCTGAATCCACTGTCATTGACAAGCCATTGTGTAGTTAAATAACTGTCAAAAAAGTTGACATCATTCTAAACCCTAACCAACCCCTGGGGTTTCAAGATGCTGTGGATCCTACTAACTGCTTATTCACAGGAGGGCGTCATTGTTATGCTTGTTTTCTCACTTTCGGGGACTGCAAAATTATTGCCAGTGCCCAGTAAATAATTAAGTCACTACAGTTTTTCAACCATATTTGGTGTGAATAAGTGGGAAGTCTGTGTAAGGATTTAGTCAGATCAAACAGATTATTATAAGCGAGTTCGAATGCTGGAAGAAA
This sequence comes from Scyliorhinus torazame, assembly GCF_047496885.1. NCBI lineage: Eukaryota > Metazoa > Chordata > Chondrichthyes > Carcharhiniformes > Scyliorhinidae > Scyliorhinus > Scyliorhinus torazame. The sequence continues at coordinate 228,635,089 of NC_092710.1, read as the reverse complement.
TCTTTCCTTGCGCTAATCTGAGTTCATTTTTTAATCCAAGGGTTGATTTTAGAGTAAGATTTAAAATGAGGCAAGCAAGTAATCTAATTCATTATTCAAAAGGTTTAGTGAGTGCTTCCCTTTACTTTCATCACAAAAGGCATTCAAGCACAACCTGTCACATGCACATAAAAATACATCTCCTGGTAAAACTGCACACTTTTGCAGGGCTAATGCACTTTTTTTTTAAATTTAGAGTAACCAATTATTTTTTTTTCCAATTAAGGGGCAATTTAACGTGGCCAATCCACCTATCCTGCACATCTTTTGGGGGCGAAATCCACGCAGACACGGGGAGTAAGTGCAAACTCCACACGGACAGTGACCCAGAGCCGGGATTCGTACCCGGGTCCTCAGTGCCGTAGGCAGCAATGCTAACCACTGCACCACCGTGCTGCCCCGGCTAATGCACTTTCTGTAAAATATAAATAAATATTAATAAGCAGAAAAGTGAAGCATTGCTACTTCCTTGTCATTTTCATAAGCCTGACAGCATATGCCAAGGTCGGCATTTTAAAGACCGGAGTCTTTATATTTTTCAGATTTTCATCATTTAATTTAAGAACTGTGAATGTAATGTATAACAGTTAAAATAGTCTAATAAATAATGTTCTACAAAGTGAACACTGACTTTAAAACATTACATGGTGCAAAAGATGCTGTTAATTCGCTTTGCAGGTTTCTTTCTTTTTATGAAACATTTGACAGTAACAAAATTTCTCTCAACAGAGGTTTCGCTGTTTCACTGTCAAAACAGAACCTTGTAAGTTCAAACCAAAAAAGGCAGTGTGCACAGTTATTTAATACCAATCAACATATCTCTATCAGTTATTTTCAACATTTTCCTCTCAAAACATAGGACCTTGCAACCTAAACTCACTTCTCCCGCCATCACATTCCATTACGTTGTGTTAAGTTTATTCTAAAGTTACAATTAATTTTGAACTCAACTTTACATTGTGCAAACCCTTCTGCTCCAATCTCTGCCATCGAAGATTAATCTTGAGGAAGTCAAAATTCCTAAAACGTAATTTTAAAAATTCCAACAAAGGTTAAGTTCATCCCACCTTATAGAGAACAGGCTGGCAGAGAAGCATTAAAAGCCCTTTATTGATTTGTACTCAGATTGAAAGCCACACACTGATGTAAATGAAAATGTGTCAAGAGTTGATATTGATTTTTTTAAAGTGAGACTGTCCCCTGGGAAATTGTGATAACCACACCACTGCACTTGTCAGAAAGTGAAATAAGACCCTTTTCTAGCCGGCTACATATGTCCAGACATCAAATTTCCTTTTTATATAATACTTCCACCATGTTGAGCTGAGCTGATTGCAGACAATCTGTAGTGTTGAAATGCCAGATGCAATGGCAAAGATTTTCAGTGAGATGCTCTTTGAAAACATATATGGCACTTTGATTCACAATTTAGACTGAAACTGTTACTCCATGTGTCTTTCTGCAATATTGCAACCTTCTTCATTAACTTCAAGCATTAACTATAACACTGGGGGTGGGATGGATTAGTAAGAAGCCAAATGTTGAAGCTGAGTCACTTTATTTAATTACAAAGATAGTACAAGACCTGAGACATGCTGGTAAGCACACCACAATTTGGATCAGAATTAATAAAAAAGGTATAAAGTCTTATGAATTATGAAATTTAAAGCATATTTCTAACTAGGATATGAAACTGAGATCATATAAAATGGAGATGAGTACATTATCTGGGAAATATACCTAATGGCATACTTGATCTAGTAATTAATTCTATTCTATACTGTTCTTGTAACAGCAGGGAAAATAAGCAAAATGCTTTACTTTTGATTCTGGTGTTTTTCCTTAATGTCTGTGGGCCAATTGTATTTTTCCCCCTGAGGTAAGCATAACATTTTGTTTGCTTGCAGATTGTGTCTTGCCCTCCTTGCTCTTGTATTTGTTGTGACAGGAAGCTCCTGGGAAGAGCAAGACTGTTTTTTTTAAAAGCATGACAGAGAGATTATAGGAGTGCGGAGGAGCCTGGTTTTTTTCTCTCCTTACCTGACAACTGAAGCAGCTGCTGGCTGATAACACTCCTCTGCAATGGATATTATCTGTGTGCACAGCTGTTTTTGTTGTTTTGAACATTAAATATGATGGTAAGGAACAGAAAAACAACCTCACGGGCAGCAGTCCAGCGAGTGTGTGATTGGGTCTGAGTCGCACACATCGTAAGCTATGTGTGCGACTCAGTCCACCCAGAGAAGTTTGAAGTGTGCTTTTCTTTTCACTTCACACTTTGAAAGCAAATTGGAAATCAGAATCATGTACAGAATGACAAGAGAAAAATGCAATACTAAAGTAGAAATTTTCTGTGGAATTGGCAGTTGGCTGCTACGCGCTTGTGGAGTTAAGTCGATTCAACATTTTTTAATGCTGTATTTTTAAATCTGCAATGAAGCAGTGAGTTTGAATAAAAATTTGAGATCGAAGTTTACTGACTTCAATACATCGGGACGGGAATTTGTTGTGAATTGCTTAAAACTTGAAGTCAGAAATCACAAATTGGTGAAAATTCCAAGGCCAGATTTGGACATTAACAGATAAATGATGGTAGATTTGGGATCAAGGAACTTGAATTTATGCAACACCTTTCATAATCTCAGGATTTACCAAAATATTTCATAATTAAGTAATTTTGAAGAGTAGCCACTTTTATAATGTAAGAAATACAGCAAACAATCTCTCACAGCAGCAACGTGATAATGACTAGTTCTGCATTAATGATGTTGATTGTGGAACAAATATTGCCCAGGACACCAAAGAGAATGTCCTGGCTCTTCTTCAAAATAGTGCCATGTGGTCCTTTATACCCAATTGAGGGGAAAGGCTGATATAACCATAAAGTTTAATTAGTTCATTTTTGTTACCCAATGTACCAAGGCACAGCTCACTAGATTTTCCTTTAGGCGAACGGTGCGTGGCGATTACCAGTAATGCTCATAACTTAGCGTGATTTGCATTGCTGATAGTGACATGCAAGTTAAAATAATTGGAATTTCCGGATTGGATGTGACAAGCTGTTGGGAAGTCCAGTTGAGTGCATGCACATGGGAAGTCTCCTAGTTACAACACACGCTGCAAATCATTTTCATATCTGCTGAGGGCAGGACAGGACTCCAAATGTGTTTGCAAGATAATGGAATATTTTGAACAATTGGCCATGGGAAGTAAAGGCAAAAATTCTTATTCCCCCAATCTTTGAAGGGAATGGTTAGGAGATAGTCCTGCTCCCAATTACACTTATCTTTTCCTTTCATGATGGGTCAAAGGCTGCTGACATATTACCAGGGAATAAATAGATTCAGCCTACAGTTCCATGACTGCTACACCTACGCTAATCCATAAAATGGGCAAATACTGCAGCAACTTAGCAAATCTTAGCACTCCTATGCATAGCCTCATGACATGTGAAGATAAGATTGAAGTTGAAAATACAGTCAAACACAGAACCATCATAACTTAAGCTACAGGCATGACCAATTCCTTTGTGGACTGCCAGTTTGATATGGTGAGGAGGTTTCGACAATCCTCTAAGCAATGTATTGGGAGACCCTTGCTCTTGTTCGGGACACCAAGACGGCAAGGTAAGCAAGGATGGAGGGAAGTGCCAGAAGTATGGTCCAAAAAGTTCTCAACTGCAGAACAGGCATAGGAAGGTGTCTGCAAAGGTGGAAGAAGACTGCAGGAGCAAGGTGGGCCTGGTCGTCGACACGTCACCGAAAACTTATCACCAGCCCATCAAGATCATGAAACAATGGTGGTGCTCCAAGGTCCTCACATTAAATAGAGTCACACGCAGCCTTCTGACTGGATCTACCAGCCAAGTCATGTGGCAATGACTGAGACTGCACAATAAAATAGACAAATTGTTGTTACAATTAGAAATAAATCCCCATGATATTATATCCATTACAGAGATGTGGCAACAAGGTGACCAAGGCTGGGAACTATACATTCATAAGTATTTGACATTTCAAAGGGATACAAAGAAAGGAAAACAAGGTGTGTTTGCTCAGTTAATACGTGATGAGACCAGTACAATAGAGAAAAACTATCTTGGCTCAGAAGATTAATTAGTAAAATTAATTTGGGTCAAAGGTAGGAATAGCAAGGGAAAGAAGTCACACGGGACAGTTATTTTTAGGTCCCCTCACAGTAGCTACACTGTAGGAAAAAATAAAAGTCAAGAAATAGCGAGGCTTGTAAAAAAGGTACGAGAATAATTGCCGAATCTTCATATACATACATAGAAACATACGTAGGAAATAGAAGCAGGAGTAAGCCATTCGGCCCTTCGAGCTAGTTCCGTCATTCATTATGATCATGGCTGGTCATCAAGTTCAACACTGTGGGGGCAGCAAGGTGGTGCAGTGGTTAGCACTGCTGACTCAATACGCCGAGGTCCCAGGTTCGATCCTGGCTCTGAGTCACTGTCCGTATGGAGTTTGCACATTCTCCCCGAGTTTCCGTGGGTTGATGGATTGATTGGCCACGGGAAATTGCCCCTTAATTGGAAAAAATGAATTGGGTACTCTAAATTTATTTATTTTTTTCAAATGTTTTTAAGTTCAATACTGTGATCACACCTTCCCCCATATCCCTGTTCCCCTTTAGCCCCAGGAGCTGTAGCTGATTCCTTCTTGAAATCACACAATGTTTTGGCCTCAACTATTTTCTGCGGTAGCGAATTCCACAAATTCACCACTCTTTGGATGAAGAAATTTCTCCTCGCCTCGATCAGACGATACCATTTATCCGCAAACTAATACTAATAATATGACCCCCTAGTTCTGGACTCACCGACCATTGGGAACATTCATTCTGAATCTACATTGTCTATAGAAACATATAATTTGAACATTTCAAATTGGCATATATTGGGCGTAATTCTCCGGTATCGGCGCGATGTCTGCCGACCGGCGCCAAAAATGGCGCAAATCAGTCGGGCATTACGCCGCCCCAAAGGTGCGGAAGTCTCCGCATCTTGGGGGGCCGAGCCTCAACCTTGAGGGGCTTGGCCCGCGCCGGACTAATTTCTGCCCCGCCAGCTGGCGGAAAAGGCCTTTGGTGCCCCGCCAGCTGGCGCGGAAATGACATTGCCGGGCGGCCATGTGCGGGAGCGTTAGCGGCCGCTCACGGCATCTCTGCGCATGCGCTGTGGAGGGAGTCTCTTCCGCCTCCGCCATGGTGGAGACCGTGGCGAAGGCGGAAGGAAAAGAGTGCCCCCACGGCACAGGCCCGCCCGCGGATCGGTGGGCCCCGATCGCGGGCCAGGCCACCGTGGGGGCACCCCCCAGGGCAAGATCACCCCGCACCCCCCCCCAGGACCCCGGAGCCCGCCCGCGCCGCCTTGTCCCGCCGGTAAGGTAGGTGGTTTAATCCATGCCGGCGGGACAGGCATCCTAGCAGCGGGTCTTCCGCCCATCCGGGCCGGAGAATCGTGAGGGTAGGGGGCCGCCAACCAGCGCAGCGTGATTCCCGCCCCCGCCGAATCTCCGGTGCCGGAGAATTCGGCAACCAGCGGGGGCGGGATTCACGCCAGCCCCCGGCGATTCTCCGACCCAGCGGGGGGTCGGAGAATCTCGCCCATTGTCCTGAGAATGAGTGTATTGAGTGTGTTCAGAACAGTTTAGATGAACATTAGGTTGTGGAACCAACCAGGGAACAGATTATTTCAGACCTGATAATATAAATTCATGAGCTCATAGTAAAGGATGCCCGAGAGAAGAGTGATCATGAGTTTATCGAATTTCATATTGAGTTTGAGGGTGAGAAATGCAGGCCTGAAATTAGTATCTTAAACATTTTGACAGGTTTTCAAGATCTGGAATGAAAACCTTGCAGTTTCTCTGGGGAGAAACAATCCGGTTTTCAGTCAGAACCTGACACATCGCCATTTTATAGGAAAGTTTCATCCAAAATGTGAGCTTTGTACATTTTTCTATGAGGTCTTCACATAGAACTTTGGAACATAAAATTGTGGGCCCTGGAGGGATGTGTACTCAGTCCTCTAATGTACTCCCTATTCACACACGACTGTGTGGAAAGATTCAACTCCAATTCAATCTATAAGTTTGCAGATGGTACGACTGTGGTGGGTCGTATCTCAAACAACGATGAATCAGACTACAGAAGCGAGATAGATTACTTGGTTTCATGGTGTACCGAAAACAACCTCTCTCTAAATGATGGAAAGACCAAGGAACTGATCATCGACTTCTGGAAGCGTAGCACGACACGCCCCGGTCTACATCAATGGCTCCGAAGTAGAGATGGTGGATAGCTTTACGTTCCTGGGGGTCACCATTACCAACAGTCTGTCCTGGTCCAGTCATGTTGATGCAACAGTCAAGAAAGCCCAACAATGTCTCTACTTCCTACGGAAGCGAAAGAAACTCGGCATGTCTGCATCGACTCTCACAAATTTGTACGGATGTGCTATAGAGAGCATCCTATCCGGCTGCATTCCAGCCTGGTATCAACTGCTCGGCCCAAGAACGCAAGAAACTGCAGCATGTGGTGAACTCAGCCCAACGCATCACACAAGCTTGCCGTCCTCCCATTGATTCTGTATACACCTCCCGCTGCCTCAGGAAGGCAGACAGCATTGTCAGAGACCCCTCACACCCAGGCTTAACCCTCTTCCAAACCCTTCCATCGGCAGAAGATACAGAAGTGTGAAGACCCACACACCCAGACATAGGAACAGTTTCTTCCCCACAGCTACTAGACTCCTCAACAACTCTCCCTTGGACTGATCTGTTCCCTGTAAGAAGACTATTCACGATGCCCTCTGCTGCTCTTGTTTGGCCCTTGCTTCCCACTGTAACAAATCACTAATTGTTGATGTACCATTGTCAACTTGTGACAATAAAGATTATTTATTTTATTTATGAATTGTCAGTGTACTCTGTCGATTATTTTTTTGTCTACTATGTACGTACTGTGTACGTTCCCTTGGCCGCAGAAAAATACTTTTCACTGTACTTCGATACATGTGACAATAAATATCAAATATCAATCAATAAGAAATAGGAGCAGGAGTAGGCCATTTGGCCCCTCGTGCCTGCTTCATCATTCAATAAGTTGACAGCTGATCTGGACATGGCCGTAACTCTATTGTCCTGGCCCCATCTACAGTACCACCACCCACACACCATTGCCTCCATAACCTTTGACTCCCTTGTCAATCAGCCTCCACTGCTCTCTGGAGTAAAGAATACCAAAAATTAAGGATGCTGTGGGAGAAGCAATTCCTCTTTATCTCAGTCTCAAATGGAAGACTCCTTAAACTGTGCCCCATAGTTATAGATTCCCTCTTTTTAAAAATTCATTTCTGGGTTGTGGATGTCGCTGGTTAGGCCAGCATTTATTGGTCATCAATAGTTGCCCTTCAGACGGTGGTGGTGAGTTGCCTTCTTGATCTGCTGCTCTTGTCTTGGTGGTAATGGTAGAGTAGGGGATAAGCTGGGCCATGAGATTGCAGATTATGGTACTGCCATGCTTAATAAAGATGTGGAGATGCCGGTGTTGGACAGGGGTGGGCACATTAAGAAGTCTTCCAACACCAGGTTCAGGTCCAACCGGTTTGTTTTGAATCACTAGCTTTTGGAATGCAGCTCCTTCAACAGGTGAAGGAGCTGTGCTCCGAAACAAACCTGTTGGACTTTATCCTGGTGTTGTAAGACTTCTTACTATGCTTAATAAAAACAACAAATGCTGCAAATGCTCAACATTTTTGTTCGCATCTGTGGAGAGAGAAACAGAGGGCAAGATTCTCTGGTCTTCCAGCTGCATGTTTCTCTGCGGTGCGCCATTCACTGGCGGCGGGATTCTCTCTTCCTGCCGCTTATCAATGGAATTTTTCATTGATGCCACCCCACACTGCAAGGAAACCCACGCGGATGGGGTGCGCTGCCAGCAGGAAGAGAGAATCCCAATGGCCAAGGTTCTCCGATCTGGAGTCTAGAGCACCCCGCGATGTCCCATTCCATGGCACTTGGAAAAATCCTTTTGTGAAATAGGACTTTCGGTGCCATTCCATGGCATGCCGGGAGCCGCACTGCAACTAAGAGGAGCAGGCCCCAATCTCGAGGACAGGGCCCGCTCCTCCGATCTGCATTTGCAGATTTTAAAATGGCAACCCCATCTCTGTGGAGCTAGGCTTGCTCACTCTATCAGGCCCCGCCCTGCTGGAATGATGGCGCAAAACACCCCCCTGCTCTTTTTTTGACAAATGTTCAAGAAGACCTGGAGTGAAAACCTAGCAGATTCTCTGGGGAGAAACATGCCGGTTTTCAGTCAGAACCTGACATTTTTTAGGAAAATTTCAAGCAAAATATGAGCTTTGTATATTTTTCTATCAAATCAACACAGAGAACTTTAGAACATAAGGGCACTCCAATCTGCATTAGCTTCTACATCTCCCCCCTCCCCTTCTCACCATCCCCCCCCCCCCCCCCCCGGCCGGATTGCAGACAGAGCATAATTCCACCCTAATATCCACAAGGTTGCCCTTAAAACCTCCTTCAGCACATCCAGATCCCCCATTCAGACCCCCCTCAACCCCCAGATCTCCTCCATTCGCCACCCCCTCTTTCCCCACCTCTGACTTAATGAATCCCTGCAGAGCTATAAAAATAAACAATCTGATCATATGCTTTGAAGTTCCAGCAAGCTGTCAAGCACGCTGCTTTTAGCAGGCAATGGAGTGTGAATTTCAACGTCAACAATCCAGTTCAAAGCATTCGAAAGGCAATGAAATTAACTGTGTGGGAACCACTTCAAAGGTTTCTACCACTTTAAAGGCATAACTTACACCTTCTCTCCCAGACCTTCAAACTTGGCGTAGTGACAGATATTTTAAAGGGTTTAGGGGTCTCGATGGGATCACTTTTTCTTTATTATGAGAAAACTTTAATTCTTACATATTGACTTCCTGTTTAAGAGTTTAAGGATGCAGATAAGAACACTTTCACTTTATTACTAGAAATGTGTAATTATGAGATAACGAGTACTGTCTAAACGGTATAGGGGAGCACATTTCCACTTTATTTTGGGAAAACTTTAACTTTTATACACTAACTATATTTAATGTCTGCTGATGGGAAGAGCAGCCAAAGGAGCCCCATCGCAAGGCAAACCCCCAACCTGAGCCCCACCAGCCCAGTACAAGCCCCCTTGACCTCCACCTCTCTGGACGTACCTCAGTACTCTGGCAGCAATTGTTGGGAGGATTCGTCCCACTTTGTCACTCCCTGGATGCCAGCTGCCAGATACACATTTCTCAATACTTGCACCAATTCACACCAGGGGGGACCATCCCACCTAGCTTATGAATGATGCGTCCAGCCCCCCAATGACATGAAAAGCATTTCTAATGAGCTACTTGCATCCTCACGCCGAGGCTGGGTGGGAATCCCAACTGGGCAATCGGGAAAACCGCTTTTGTCGCCAGCGCAGTCACGGACACTCATGAACGGCACGGTTTGCCACCCAGTGCAAATCACAATTTTGCCACACCGCAGGATTCTCCACCCAATCAGGATTCCTGATCATAATGGTGTATGGAGAATCACGGCCAATATTTCAGGTCAAAGACCAATGTTTTAATTTATTTTTCAGATATTAATTAATTGCCCTTTTAAAACCTATTACAGATTTTTTATCCCTCATTATTACTGGTATGGCTTTCCATAACTAACAAGTTGAATAATAATTCCCCTCACCTCTATTTTTGTTCACCTAATGATGATCATTGGGTACTGCTGTGTTATTTACCTTATCAAACCTTTCAAAATATCAATCATATTTATCAACTCTCTTTTGCAAAAGTGAAAAAGCCCCCATTTTTCCTCCAGTCTTTGCTCATAATTAAACTCTAATTCAACTCTAATGATGAATAGTCATCAACCTGAAATGTTCATTGCTTCTCTTCGTCGAAGCTGCCTGCATTGCTGAGTAATTCCAACATTTCTCTTCTTGGGCGTCATTCTCCGACCCCCCCCGCTGGGTTGGAGAATCGCTGGGGGCTGCCATGAATCCCGCCCCCGCCGGTTGCCGACGTCTCCGGTACCGGATATTCGGCGGGGGCGGGAATCTGGCTGCGCCGGTTGGCGGGCCCCCCCGCTGGATTCTCCGGCCCGGATGGGCCGAAGTCCCGCCGATAAATTGCCTGTCCCGCCGGCATGGATTAAACCACCTTTTGAACGGCGGGACAAGGCGGCGTGGGCGGGCTCCGGGGTCCTGGGGGGGGCGCGGGCCGATCTGGCCCCAGGGGGTGCCCCCACGGTGGCCTGGCCTGCGATCGGGGCCCACCGATCCGCGGGCGGGCCTGTGCCGTGGGGGCATTCTTTCCCTTCCGCCTCCACCACGGTCTCCACCATGGCGGAGGTAGAAGAGACTCCCTCCACTGCGCATGCGTGGGAAACTGTCAGCGGCCACTGACGCTCCCGCGCATGCGCCGCCCGGAGATGTCATTTCCGCGCCAGCTGGCGGGGCACCAAAGGCCGTTTCTGCCAGCTGGCGGGGCGGAAATTCCTCCGGCGTCGGCCTAGCCCCTCAATGTTGGGGTTCGGCCCCCAAAGATGCGGAGCATTCCGTACCTTTGGGGCGGCGCGATGCCTGTCTGATTGGCCCCGTTTTGAGTGCCAGTCGGCGGACATCGCGCCGTTTTGGGAGAATTTTGCCCCTTATTTCAGCGGAAATATAATCTGAGTAAATTTCTTCCATATCCACAGCCTTGACCTCCTTCTTAAAGTCATTTCCCAAAATTATGTGCAATGATCATTGTTTACTGATCAACAAAATAGTTTATTTCTTATATAACTTATCAAAGTCCTTCAAAATGACAATCAACTTTATCATTGTACTGGAGCAGGAATCTTGTAACGTATCCTGTTATACTTGTGCCAAGTTAAGGTTCAAATAAAAAAAGAATTGCACAAAGTTGTTGGAAGTGCAAACTGACAACAGGGCGGCAAGGCACCCGGGACCTTGGTCGTTAACCAGTGAGACTAAAGGAGTGAAAAATAAACAGAAAGGACTGAGAGGAGAGTGTATTGGAGTGGGTTAATTCAATGTCAAATCTGGTACAGAATGAGAATTAGAGGTCAAAAATAATTGCTTTAAAAAAAGTCAAAAAGCGAAATAAAGGAAAAGTAAGAAAAAATATTTATAATTTGATATTTGTAAAATCCAAAACAATGGGCGGAATTCTCCCAACGGGCGGATAAGTGACAACGCCAGAGTAAAAAAGGAAATGTTTTACTCCGACGTCGGCGCCTGTTCCGGGACCCCATTCTGCAGCCCACAAGGGGCTAGGATGGTGCTGGAGCAGTTCCGGCGCCGCAGGATCCGGCGCCAACTAGCGCATGCGCAGTTGGGCCGGCGGCAATTAGCACATGCGCAGTTGGGCCGGCGCCAACTAGTGCATGCGCAGTGGCCTTCTTCCCCGTGGCGGCCCCGATGCCAAATGGCGCAGGGCTACAGGAACCGGCGGGGAGGAAAGGAGGCCGGGGGCAGAGAGACCGGCCTGCCGATGGGTGGGCCCCGATCGCGGGCCAGGCTCCTAAGGAGGGCCCCCCTCCCCGGGGTCGGACCCCTCTCCCCCCCCCACAGGCCACACCCGGATCCTTCAACGCCGAGGTTCCACCGGCTCAGAGGATGTTAGAACGGCGCCGGCGGAACTCGGCTTTTTGTTGATGCCAGCTTGGCCCACCCGGGCCAGAGAATAGGTGCGCCGGCCCGTGCCGCCCGGGCCGGAGAGCTGGTGCATACCCTGACCGGCGCCGTGCCGATCACGCCGGCGCTGATGGCCCTGATTCTCCGCATTGTGGAGAATTGCGTCACGACGTCGGGGCGGCGTGGTGCGATACGCGCGGCGCCGTTCCAATTCTGCAACCCGGCGGGGGGTCAGAGAATTCCGCCCAACAATTCAGGGGCGTCATTCTCCGCCGGCGGGAGTCTCCATTTTGCCGGCGCCCGGGGGTTTCCCGACGGCGTGGGGCTGCCCCACAATGGGAAACCCCATTGACCGGCCGGTGTAACGGAGCATCCCGCCGGCCGGTCGGCGCAGAAATGTGGCGGGGCGGGATGGAGAATTTCGCCCCACAAGCTGAAAGATTGAAACTCCATCCTGCTTATTGTTCATTTTCTGGACAAGACAATTAATTGTCATTCACAATTATCTTGTTGTTAAAATGCTACTTAAGCTGTTAATTGCTGCACTTTATGTTAGGTCTAAAGGCAAAAAATTGTGTAACTTCACGTGTCACCAGGAAGCTTTGGCAGTGATGTGTTTTCACAAGACTTATAGCAGAGCAGCACAAATCAACTGGACCTTGTAGTGATTCACAATTTATAAGATATATTTGGTTTGTTGTAAATTGCTAGCTGATTTGTGCATTAATAGGTGGCTGCCCTATTCTGATACTTATTGTTTCAGCAAAATCTGGTGCACTTTTCTAACTGTGGTCTGGCCAACGATATACATAGGTCAACATATGTGTTCGCCATTATTTAGTGCAGTGCCCAAATTCTAACTAAGGGTGAAATGTAAAGGGCTCGCCCGACTCAGGACGTGACATGGCCGACAAGGGACAAGACACAGCAGGTATATCTTGCGAGCGGCCTCAAGCGAGATTTATCCGGCTCGCTATGCCCAACGGAATCAAACGGAATCTCGTAGTCTGGATCCCGCCCACAATGGGCAGGACCTAAATTTGCATGTTTAAATGTGCAGTTAGGCAGGCCCAGGAGACCTTACCCACGCGCTGTTTATCACTGGTCTCCACAAATGAGGACCAGGTGGAACGGCAGTTGGGTGGGGTCTCCCAGGCGATCAGAGGCTCATGGATGGTCAGGCTCTGGGTACGGTGGCACCCTGGCACTGCTGATGCCACCCACGCACCTCAGCACTACTACCTGGGCACCCTGGCAGTGCCACGTGTGTGCCAGACTGGCACTGCCAGGCAGATAGGGGCACTGCCAGGGTGCCAGGCTGGCGCCAAGGTGGCATTTTGCCAATGCTGGGGATCGGGTCTTGGGGGTGACCTGCCCCCTATGAGGTGGGGTGCGTGGGCTCGAGGACACACAACAGGTAAGTTGGGAGATTGTGAGATCAGGGTAGCATTTAAAAATTGTGCCCCAATCGCTTCCTGCAAGGGCGAGTGGAGCTCCTCAGTGCAGAAAATGAAGGTAAGTGCTCACTGAGGCCAGGAAAAATAACAAAGGGTCAATAGCGGGGTCATTCCAGACACTTAACACCCCACGAAACCCACCCACAATGGGACTCTTTTTCCCCGATTAAATTGCGCCCTAAGCATTTAATGTTATGAATTAACATACAGGACAATCAGCTCTAACGAGGTGATATTAAAACTTTATTTTCATGTTCATTTGTGCCATAAAGCAAAAGTAATCTGATGTAACCTTTTTTGATATTGACTCCCATCATTTGCTGAAATTTTACTTGTCATTCTGCTTTTGCAAATGTAAGTTGACACAAAACCTATAGGCCTCTGGTAGCTATGACATGATGGTCTATGTAAATACTACCTCTGAATCTAGAAATTGACATAGATCACACTTTATAATCTGTACAATAGTACAGATGCATATTATTGTTTAATGCTGACACCTTCTAATCATTGGATATGCTTGGATCTCCAGTAGCAAGGGAGATTAATTAACACCTGGACCTCACAAGGAAATACATACTCAACCAGTGTTAACCTTAAGTATAGTGATGCCAGATGTTATAATGGTATCAAAATGTAGTGCAGTTTTTCAAAACATTATTGGAAGGATAAAGGTCATTCGCATTTGAATCTTATCTGAAGAATCTTGTTGGAACAATGGAAGGTTTAAACAACTATCAATGTCAGTTAGTTATGTAGCCGTGAACTTGGAAAGACTTAATTGGATCCAGGAGCTTTATGATCCCCTTCACTAACTGTCTCTATTTCTATACTAGTCCCGCTAATAATAAGATAGTGGCTCTCAATGGAACTAGAACATACATGGACATAAAATATACTGTAGTAATGGTGGTGCATTAAGGAGTATCTTTCAGAAGTGAAAAAGACTCCAAAGTCATGAGCGGCACAGGAGGAGGTGAGTTATGAGGGTCTTTCGCATCGATAGAAGAACATTGTTGCTAATGGGCAATACTTTGTTTGCTGTAGTAGAAAGTTTTCAATAATTTTGGGTTAACTTTCACATTGTGGACTAATTAGCTGTGATTGATAAATTCTTCCAGTGCTGCTACATTTAATTATGTTCCTGACCTACAAATTTGTTACTAATTCCTGTGAAACAAATAGATGTTTCCCCCAGTGGCAGATTAGAATTCTCTCCAATAGAATATGCAGTAACACAACACATATTTTGATGTATAATTGCTTAAAGCCGAAAATAACTAATGAGATTAATTTTTTATCTATTTGCACATAGATGCCGAAAAACAAGTGCTGTGCTAACATATGCTGTGCACGTTATACAGAGTAACTAAACTGTCGGTGTCAAAGTGTTACTGTGGTCTTGTTAGGTGTCTTCAGAGCAGTATTTCAGGTTTTTCTGAGATTTCTATCGACTAATTTAACAGCAATGCAAAAATATTTAAAATAATGGTACAATGCCTCTGCTAAATTGCATAAAAGAGAATTTTGGGCAAACATGCTCAACATTTGTATAGTATTCATGTACATTTGGCTACATTTTAGAGTTACAGTATAGTTTAGATCCAATATTTTGGTTCTTCTATATTACGAACATATGAACATACGAGTTGGGAACAGGACTGGACCACTCTGTCCCTCAAGCCTTCTCCGCCATTCAGTTATGGCTGATTATGACCTCAACCCCACATTCCTGACTATCCCTGTATTCTCTGCATAAGGGTTGTTAACACGTTACAATAATTGTATTCTGTTTGTTTTGCACCAGCCATGTTTAAAACAATTCTACAGTCTAGGCCTGCTAAGAATGAACTTGTTCTATAAATTCAAGACACTGAAGTGCACTCCTGGGTGGTCATTTGGCTATGTGGATAGTTCCCCTGAAGTTCTGGGTTCAAGTCCCACTCCAAAACTTGCTCACCATGGAAGGATTATTCATGATGTGGCTAGTCCTTCCATCACACCCATAGCAGGCAGGAAGAGGAGGAGAAATTCCTGGTCAGCCTTGCTTGGTGTAGACAAGCTATAACCACTTTTCTATCCTTGTTGAGTAAAGCTAATTACAGATCGAAGAGTACTACAGCTAATGAAATAGGGATAAGATAACTGTTAGCTGACTTCACTTCTGACAGTGTAGTGAAAATAAGGGAGGGAAAACAGTTTCTCGCAAATATGGCAGGAGAAGGAGAAATTAGTCGACAGCGATCGCACAAAATGGATTAAGTCATGATGAGCCTATTTTGCACCCTACCCAATGTGTAAAATAGGCTGCTGGCTCAATATCACCTGCATGGTAATGCCATCCAAGACCCAAGTTCACCCCCAGTTGTCTAGACGTATATGGTCTTATTGACTTCAGTGTAGTTTTCTGCACTCGTTTTAAGTACACGGTGCATATTACAAGATTCTGGGAGAAAGGCTGTCCCAGTGACATTTCTCATGAAGTTCTTAGTTCTTTTTATAGCTGCGCTAATTTATACAGAGGTACAGTGGGTGGCTCGAGGTTCAAGTCCCACCCCAGGATTTGAAGGCCAAAGCAGATGCATTCATAATTTAACCAACAGGTTGAGTATTGAGGCTGAGTGGTGTCCCTCAAGCTATAAGCCTCTGGCAACAGGTAAAACCTCGTTATGCAAACAGATGAAAGTCTGCCTTGTTCATCACTGCATGTGAGAAAAGAAACAACAACTAATTTATACTTTGGTCAGAATGCAGAACCAGGGCCTGGTTTAGCACAGTGGGCTAAACATCTAATGCAGAACAAGGCCAGCAGCGCGGGTTCAATTCCCATACCAGCCTTCCTGAACAGGCGCCGGAATGTGGCGACTAGGGGCTTTTTACAGTAACGTCATTGAAGCCTACTTGTGACAAAAAGCAATTATTATTATTAGCTGGGGCTGGATTAGCACAGTGGGCTAAATAGTTGGCTTGTAAAGCAGACTAATGCCAGCAGCGCGGGTTCAATTCCTGTACCAGCCTCCCCGAACAGGCGCCGGAATGTGGTGACTAGGGGCTTTTCACAATAACTTCATTTGAAGCCTACTTGTGACAATAAGCGATTTTCATTTTCATTTCAATTTCAAGTCATGGAGCTGCACAGAAATCAGTTAAAGGATTTAACCCCCCCACCCCCCCCACCCCGCATCACTGGGTGTGAGAAAAGAAACAACTAATTTATACTTTGGTCAGAATGCAGGATTTATAAGAAGTCATGGAGCTGCACAGAAATCAGTTAAAGCAACCCCGGCCCGATCAAGGTAGCACTGCCAAGGTACCCAGGTAAAACCAGCAGTGCCACGGCACCACCCTGCCCAAAGGGCATATAGCTGAAGGCCTCCAATCCCCTCACAGACCCCCACAGGTGCCGTTCTATCTGGTCCCCGTTTGTGGGGACCAGTACCAATCGGCGCTTGCCCGAGGTCCCCGAGGCGAAAGGATTGAGCCTCAAAGCCTCAGGTACCTTGGGAATCTATACATTAGAGTAAGGTATACTGCCCCACTCTAATATGCAGATTTGCTAAATAGTGATCCCGCCTATTGTGGGCGGGATTCCGCTTACAACGTCTTGCGAGATTGCATTGAATCTCGCAAAGTGTTGCGAGCCGGGTAGATCCAGGGAGTGGGGTCTCCCGGCTTTCACCAGCCACGCTGCGCTGCGGCGAGCTGCTTTTCCGGACCGGCGTGGCTGGAGGATCACGCCCATAGTTTACTAAGAAACTGAATCATGCACAGCAATGAAATAATTAAATGGTTCAGTATAGTTTCTAAGTCATTTTCAAATGATTTTAAAATACGTTTATTCACATTCGGAGGTATCAACAGATTTGTTTTTGGCTGAAACACATATTTAGCTGTATATGGTTACCTCTCATAAGTACAATAAATAACACTCAATGCAAGGGAAAGAAAAGAAACAAGTATATTCCATTACACTGACCAATTACTATGATTCATTAAGATTGTAGCTATGAAATTGTGAAAATGCATTTTAGCGAAAACTCGAACTGTAACTTAAAAGTGCAATTGCCACCCAGTCCTGTTTTTCATTGGTTTCTAACCATCTTAATAGTCATTTTAACAACACTTTTCGATCCACAAGTGCTTGACAGATTTTGTGTTGATCCTTTTTGGGCTCTTTTGCAGTTTCTGCACATTTTGGGGTTTTTCTTCCATTTAAATTTACAATGCTTGGGTTTTGATTGAGTTGCATGTCCGATCTCAAATTCCCGGCATGTGATGAAGGAAAGATTTGTTATTTGTACAATTAGGATCTGCTGTAACTTTTGAGAGAATCACTTGTGATTGCCAACATATGTCAAGTGCACTTTTCAATGCACGCACTTGAAGTTTATTATTGTTGTCGAGTAACATCTGCAATAGATCAAACAGATAATTTTCCAGCTTGTAGAATAGTAAACATTTTCCTGCATCATTTGCCTTTCTGTGATGCATTGTGTCATAACTGAGACTTTTGTCACAACTGCAGTCACAACTCCTTCATGTTGTCATCTGACATAATTGTTGAAAGTCTTGCTGACTTTCCAAATGCAATTTATAGCACCATAATTACTTCAAAGTTAAAATAAGCTAACAATCATTGTTAATTACAGAAATTAGCACTTGTGCTAGGATGCATTAAAGTGTATCTCTTAACTCCGAGGTCACGCTTAACACTAGGAATTCAATACAACTCCGATTTTGAACTTTTTGTGACGAGATGGGCTGGCACTCATCTCTGATGTTGTACAGGATTTCTTCACTAATGTAGAGCAGGGCATTTCTATTTGTTCCGCTGATCTTATTCATTTTATATGTTTATTTTCTTAATTCATTTTGATGTTTACCTATGTAAGAAATTGATTACTTTTCTAGTATTGAGATCCAGGGTCATGTTGAAATTTCTCCAAGATCAAAGATAAAGATGCTTTTGTGCTCTCGCAAAAGGATGAGGGGGGATGTTATTGAAACTTAGAGAATCCTGAGAGGCCTAGATCGAGTGGATTTGGAGAAGATGTTTCCACTCATAGGTGAGACTAGAACCGAGGTCACAGCCTCAGACGGAAGGGACGATTCTTGAAACCTGAAATGAGGAAGAATTTCTTCAACCAGAGGGTGGTGAATCTGTGGAACTCTTTTCTGTAGAAGGCTATGGAGGCCAAATCACTGAGTGTCTTTAAGACAGAGATAGATAGATTAGATAGAACAAAGAACAATACAGCACAGGAACAGGCCCTCTGGCCC
Organism: Scyliorhinus torazame; assembly: GCF_047496885.1. Taxonomy (NCBI): domain Eukaryota; kingdom Metazoa; phylum Chordata; class Chondrichthyes; order Carcharhiniformes; family Scyliorhinidae; genus Scyliorhinus; species Scyliorhinus torazame. The sequence continues at coordinate 228,616,589 of NC_092710.1, read as the reverse complement.
TCCAAGCCTGCGCCGATCTCATGTCCTATCTAGACCAAGCACCTGTATCATTCTATACCCCGTCTGTTTATGTGCCTATCCAAATAATTCTTAAAGGTTGCTAACTTATCTGCTCAACCACCTCACTTGGCAGTGCATTCCAGGCCACCACCACCCTCTGTGTAAAAAACTTCCCCGCACATCTCCACTGAACCTTTCCCCCTTCACCTTGAACCTATGCCCCCTTGTAATTGTCATTTCCGCCCTGGGTAAAAAACTCCAACTGTTCATCCTATCTTTACCCCTAATAATTTTATAAACTTCTATCAGGTTGCCTCTCAGCCTCCGTCTCTCTAGGGAGAACAATCCCAGTTTATTCAATCTCTCCTCATAGCTGTTACCCTCCATAGCAGGCAACATCCTGGTAAACCTTTTCCGTACTCTCTCCAAAGCCTCCATGTCCGTCTGGTAGTGCGGTGACCAGAATCGGACACAGTATTCTAAATGTGGCCTCACCAACATTCTATATAACTGTAACATAGTTTTCGAGCTTTTATACTCGATACCCGGTCCTACGAAGACAAGCATGCATATGCTTTCTTTACCATCATTTCTACCTGTGCTACCATTTTTAAGGATCTGTGGACCTGCATGCCCAGATCTCTCTGTGTCTCTATGCCCCTGATGGTTCTGCCATTTATTTTATAGCTCCCACCTGAATTGGAGCTACCAAAATACATCACCTCGCATTTGTCCGGGTTAAATTCCATCTGACATTTCTCTGCCCAATTTTGCAGCCTATCTATATCCTGTTGTATTCTCTGACAATCTTCATCACTATCCGCAACTCCTGCAATCTTACTACATCCGCAAACTTGCTAATCAGACCCGCTACGTTTTCTTCTAAGTCATTTATATATATTACAAAGAGCAGAGGTGCCAGTACTGATCCCTGCGGAAGACCACTAGTTACAGACCTCCATTCGGAAAAACACCCTTCCACTGCTACCCTCTCTTCTATGGCCAAGCCAGTTCTGGATCCATCCAGCTAGTTCACCCCTGACCCCATGTGATCTAATCTTTTGCACCAGACTGCCACAGGAGACCATATTAAATAGATACAGATAGATTGATTCTCTTTTAATCAGGGTTTCTCGTTTCTTTTAATCAGAGAATCAGGGTTCCGGGGAGAAGGCAGGACAATGGGATGAGACATATATAAGCCCTGATCGAATGGCGGAGCAGACCGAATGGTCTAATTCTGCTTCTATATCTTATGGTCTTATAGTAAAAGTAAAATTAAGGCTGGGATGTTTTTATTCTGTTTATTTTCATTTTTATTCTTGGAGACCTTTTATATCACTACACTTACTGTCGATGGCGGCTTAAAAGACAACCTCCGATGCTTTGAAAAATCCTTCCAGGTTTCAAAGAATCATTATAGAATGGTGAAAGCACTGAAGGGGGTGATTTATCCCATTGAACATGTGCTAGCTCTTTCAATTTGGATCAGGGGGAGTTGGATGTTGCTATTGGGTCAGTGGTAGTCAGGGGGCAGGGAGGGAATCGGCGGTCAGTGTAAGTGACTGGGGGCATCAGTTGTGTACTTATCCAGGAGTTAGACTATGATTTTATCCATATAACATTTCTTGGGTAACTATCAATGAACGTACTGCAGAACTATCCAAAGTCTCTACTTCAGAGGTGGAGGGCACGATTCAATTACCCCATGCACCAAACGCGTATCCAGGCATAACGGGTGAATTGCGCGAGAGCGCCAAATCGACTACGCACCAGGCCGATCACCAGCCCCCCAACTCACTCTACCAGAACGATCTGGATCATCCCCCGATGGCCGGGATACAGATACGCATTTTTAAGTGGCTCATTTAAATACCCGGAGGCCGGATTCACCGACCTCGCCAGGGCACCGTTTAGTACTAGTTCACGCAAGCGTGAACCAGGCAAAACAGCACCTCGGGAGGTCTTGCAAGCCGCTTGAGCCCCCTGGGTTGTTGGGAAAGGGCAGGATGGTACCCTGGCACTCCCCTGGCACCTTGGCACTGCCAGTCTGGCAGCCTGGAAGTGCGATCTGGGAACCCTGTCAGTGCCACTCTGGCACTGCCAGGGTTTCAGGGTGCCATGTGCACTACCAGGGGTCGGGCCTGAGGGGGGTTTCCCAATTGGAGAGAGGCTGAGGGATCTTCCTGGGGAACTTGACAAGATTGGGTGGTGAGGGGGTCAATAAAGACAGAGGAAAAACCGGGGCTGCTTAAAGTGGTGCCCCAATTAGCTCGCTAGCAGGAAATCACTCTGAGGACAAGTAAACGGAAAAGTATCCAAAGGCGGACTTTAACATTTGTCCGCTAAAGTGAGCCCAGAAACTTTATCTGAGGCTCCAGGGTAGCAGGGGAATTGTCCATTGGAAGTTCATATTTCCAGGCAGTTCCCACAGAGCCTTTGCATTTGAAACTTCAAAGGGGTTCCGTAGTACATCTTGGGGGGCAGGTATGTTCTGTCTCTGACTATCTGGAGACCAGAGGATCTGGGCCATTGCCTTTCCTAATTTTCCCCACCACTACATATCACTTCACATATGTGTACACCCATTCCACTAGCCTCTTGAATCTATCACCATCTTCCTCACAGTTCACTCTCCTACCAACTTTTTATGTTCCCTGTAACTTTTGGAGTTATGGCCTGTACTCCCAAATTTAAGCCATCAACGTATATCAAGAAAAGCAGTGGTCCTCATACTGATCTCTAGGTAACACCACAGTATACCTTCTGCCGGTCTGAAAAACAACCAGTCACTATGATTATTTGTTGCTTGTCACTCAGCTGACTTTGTATCCCAGCTGTCACTGTCCTATTTATTCCATGAACTTCAATTTTGCTGACATTTATCAAATGTCTTTTGGAAGTCCACATACACTACATCAACCACGTTATCCTTACCAATGCTCTGTGTTACCTGATCAAAATGCTCAATCAAATCATTTAAACATGATTTGCCTTTAACAAATCCATGGGAGCTTCCCTTGATTGATCTATTCTTGTCTATGTGACTATTCAATTTGTTCTGGATGATAATTTCTAAAAGCTGTTCCCCCACAAACTTAAACAGATTGGCTCATAGTTGCTGGGCTTACCCTTGCACCATTTTTTTGAACTGGCACCACCCCAGTACATAAGGAAGGCTATGGTTATTATCTTCGCAATTTTGACCCTTACTTCCCTCAGCACCCCTGGTTGTATCACATCTGGTCCTGGTGATTTCAACGAGAATGACCACACCATCCAAGACCTCATTGACAAGAAGATGGAACTCTCTGCGCCTGGCAAATCAACATAACCAGCAAGGCAAAGAGGAGAGCTCACCCATTAACCAAGGCAAAGGTACAAAGAAGAACTAGGGTCCTCAAGAATGAATGGTGCACCGAGAAAGTAAAGGAGCTAAAACTCCTCGCTGACAAGCATGACACTTGGGGTTTCTTCAGCGCCATCAGGGCAGTATATGGACCCAATACGCGAGGCCTCAGACCAGTGTGGAATATAAACGGAACCCTCTTGAGAGGCAGAGTAAATATCGATGAAGAGCGATGTAGTTGATTCTGAGACTCAGGTCCTGAATCTTAATATTGGAAACTACTACTGTGTGAGGCATGAGTTGGCTATGGTAGATTGGGGAATGTTACTTAAAGGGATGACAGTGTATAGGCAATGGCAAACATTCAAAGAGTGCATGGCTGAACTGCAACAATTGTTTATTCCTGTCTGGTGCAAAACGTGAAAATTGGCCATATCATGGCTTACAAGGCAAATTAAAGAGAGAATGAGATCCAAGGAAGAGGCAGTTGAATTAGTCAGAAAAAAGATCAGGAGCTAAATTCTCCAGAAACGGCGCGATGTCCGCCGACTGGCGCCCAAAACGGCGCAAATTAGACGGGCATCACGCCGCCCCAAAGGTGCGGAATGCTCCGCATCTTTGGGGGCCGAGCCCCAACCTTAAGGGGCTAGGTCGGCGCCGGACGAATTTCCGCTCCTCCAGCTGGCGGAAAAGGCCTTTGGTGCCCCTCCAGCTGGCGCGGAAATCTCCGCGGCGGCGCATGCGCGGGAATGCCGTCAGCAGCCGCTGACGGCATTCCCGCGCATGCGCAGTGGAGGGAGTCTCTTCTGCCTCCACCATGGTGGAGACCGTGGTGAAGGCGGAAGGGAAAGAGTGCCCCCACGGCACAGGCCCACCCGCGGATCGGTGGGCCCCGATCGCGGGCCAGGCCACCTTGGGGGCACCCCCCCGGGGCCAGATCGCCCCGCACCCCCCCCAGGACCCTGCCCGCGCCGCCTTGTCCCGCCGGTAAGGTAGGTGGTTTAATTTACGCCGGCGGGACAGGCATTTTAGCGGCGGGACTTCGGCCCATCCGGGCCGGAGAATCGGGCGGGGGGGCCCGCCAACCGGCGCGACGCGATTCCCGCCCCTGCCGAATATCTGGTGCCGGAGACTTCGGCAACTGGCGGGGGCGGGATTCACGCCAGCCCCCGGCGATTCTCCGACCCGGCGGGGGGTCGGAGAATCTCGCCCCTGACCTGAGAATTGAGAACAGTTTGGAATTCATGAAAGGAGGGCCAAGGGATTAATTCAGAAGGGGGAATAGAGTAATAGAGTAAACCTGCAAGGAACATAAAAACGGACTGTTCTAGCTTCTATAGGTATGTGAACAGAAAAAGATTGGTGAAGACAAATACCAGAAATGTTCAGGAATACAGGGTTTAGTGAGAGGGCGGAACTGAAGGAAATCAGTATTAGTAGGGAAATGGTGTTATGGAAAATGATGCGTTTGAAGACCACTAAATCTCCAGGGCCTGATAATCTACATTTCAGAATACTTAAGGAAGAGGCCCTCGAAATAGTGGATACATTGTGGTCATCTTCCAAGATTGGAGGTAGCTAATGTAACCCCACTATTTAAAAAGGGAGGTAGATGGAGAACAGTGGATTATAGACCAGTCAGTCTAATGTTGATAGTGGGAAAAATTCTAGAGTCCATTACAAAAAATTTTGACAAAGTCCTACATAAGAGATTAGCATGTAAAATTAAAGCACTTGTGATTGGGGGTAGTGTATTGAGATGGATAGAAAACTCAATGGCAGTAGAAATAAATGTTCTTTTTCCAAATGACAGGCAGTGACTAGTGGAGTACCTCAAGAATCAGTACAAGGACCCCAGCTGTTCACAATATATATTAATGTTTTAGGTGAGGGAACAAAATGTAATATCTCCAAACTTTAAGATGACACGAAGCTGGGTGGGAGGGTGAGCTGTGAAGAGGATGTAGAGATGCTTCATTGTGATTTGGGCAAGCTGAGTGAGTGGGCAAATGCATGGCAGATGCAGTATAATGTGTATAAATGTGAGGTTATCCACTTAGATAGCAAAACCAGGAAGGCAGATTATTATCTGAATAGCTATAAATTGAGAGAGGAGAATGTATGATTAGACCTTGGTGTCCTCGTACACCAGTTGCTGAAGGTAAACATGCAGGTGCAGCAGGTGGTAAAGAAGGCATATGTTATGTTGGCCTTCATAGCAAAATGATTCAAGTACAGGAGCAGGGATGGCTTCCTGCAATTATACAGGGCCTTGGTGAGATCACACCTGGAATGTTGTGTGCTGTTTTGGTCTCCTTATCTGAGGAAGGATGTTCTTGCTACAGAAGGAGTTCAGCAAAGGTTTACCAGGCTGATGCCTAGGATGGTGGGACTGACGTATGAGGAGAGATTGAGTCGGTTAGGATTACATTCAATGGAGTTCAAAAGAATGAGACGGGATTTCATCGAAACTGATAACAGTTTAACATGACTAGACAGGGTTGTGCAGAAAGGATGTTCCCCGTGGTGGGGGAGTCCAGAATCATAGATCACAGTTGGAGGACATGAGATGAGGAGAAATGTCTTCACCTGCTGGGCCTGTGGAATTTGCTGCCACAGAAAGTAGTTGAGGTCAAAACATTTTCAATAAGGAGTTATATATAGCTCTTGGGGTGAAGGTATCAAAGGACATGGGGGGAAGGTGGGATCAGGCTATTAGACCATAAGACCAAAAGACATGGGAGCAGAATTAGGCCACTCAGCAATTCAGTCTGCCCTGCCATTCAATCATGGCTGATATTTTTCACATCCCCATTCTCCTGCCTTCTCCCCATAACCTCTGACTCCTTATTGATCTATCTCTGTCTTATAGACACTGTGATTTGGCCAACACAGCCTTCAGCGGCAAAGAGTTCCAAAGATTCACCACCTCTGGCTGAAGAAATTCCTTCTCAGCTCTGTTTTAAAGGATTGTCCCTTTAGTCTGAGATTGTGTCCTCTGGTAAATTGTGAAAAGTTGTGGTCCCAGCACAGACCCCTGAGGCACACCACTAGCCACCAGCTGCCATCCTGACACTGGCCCCTTTATCCCCACTCTCTGCCTTCTGCCAGTCAGCCAATCCTCTGTCCATGCCAGGATTTTACCCTTAACACCATGGGCTCTTAATTTATTTAACAGTCTCCTGTGCGGCACCATGTCAAAGGCCTTCTGGAAATCTAAATAAATCATGTCCACTGGTTCTCCTTTGTCTAACCTCCTTGTTACCTCCTCAAAGAGCTCTAACAGATTTGTCAGACATGACCTCCCTTTGACAAAGCTGTTTATCATGCAATTTCAAATCTTTAATAATGGACTCTAAAATCTAAAATCAATGACTGGCCTATAATTTCCCGTCTTCTGCCTCCCTCCCTTCGTAAACAGTGGTGTTACATTAGCCACTTTCCAGCCCTCTGGAAACCTTCCTGCCTCCAGTGATTCTTGAAAAATCACCACAATCTCCTCAGCTATCTCTTTTAGAACCCTGGGGTGTAGTCCATCCGGTCCATATGATTTATCCACCTGCTTTCAGTTTCCCCAGAACCTTCTCCTTAGTGATGGCCACTGCACTCACCTCTGCCCCCTGATTCCCCTGGAGCTCTGGCATCCCACTGGTGTCTTCCACCGTGAAGACTGATGCAAAGTAACTATTCAGTTCCTCTGCCATTTCTTTGTTTCTTATTATTACTTCTCCAGCCACATTTCCCAGTGGTCCAATGTCTATTTTTGCCTCTCTCTTACCTTTTATATGTCAAAAAAACCTCTTATCTTCTTTTATATTGCTAGCTAGTTTGCACTCATATTTCATCTTCTCTCCCTTTATTGCTTTTTTAGTTGTCCTCTGCTCACTTTTAAAGGCTTCCCAATCCTCTGGATTCCCGCTAATCTTCGCCATTTTGTATGCTATTTTGTTTGCTTTTATATTGCCCTTGACTTCCCCAGTCAACCATGAATGCCTTGTCCTCCCCTTAGCATGTTTCCTCCTCATTGGGATGAATTTCTTTTGTGCCTCCCGAATGACCCCAAAAAACTCCTGCCATTGCTATTCCACTATTCCTGCTAGGCTCCTTTTCCAATCAACTCTGGCCAGCCCCTCCCTTATGTCTCTGTAGTTACCCTTATTTAATTGTAAAACTGTTACATCTGATTGCAGCTTCTCCCTCTCAAACTGCAGGGTACATTCTATCATATTGTGGTCACTGCTCCCTCAGGGTTCCTTCACCTTAAGTTCCATAATCAAGTCGACCACGTTATACATCACCAAATCCAGAATTGCCTGTTCCCTAGTGGGCTCTACCACAAGCTGCTCCAAAAAACCATCTCTTAGACATTCCACAAATTTATTTTCTCGGGATAGACTATTGTTGTAATATTGCTTTTTTACATGTTTCTCTATTTTCAGATTTATTTTCTGCTCCTGGGTACTGCTAGGGGGCCTGTACATAACTCCCATCAGTGTCTTTTACCTTTGCGATTCCTCAACTCTAGCTACAGAGATTCTGGCCAGAATTCTCCCCCAACCGGCGGGGCGGGACGTACCAGAGCCAAAGAGTGGCGTGAACAACTCCGGCGTCAGGCCGCCCGGAAGGCGCAGAGTCCTCCACACTTCCGGGGGCTAGGCCGGCGCTGGAGTGGTTGGCACTGCACCAATCGGCGCCGAAGGGCCTCCGCCGGCCGGTGCGAGTTGGCGCATGCGCAGAACCTCTGCCGTGATCCCTGCGCATGCACAGGGGGTTTCTTCTCCGTGCCGTCACGGAGCTTTACACAGGCCAGCGCGGAGGGAAAGAGTGCCCCTACGGCACCGGCCCACCCGCAGATTGGTGGGCCCCGATCGCGGGCCAGGCCACCCTGGGGCCTCCCCGGGGCCGGTTCCCCCGTGTCCCCCCGAGGACTCCGCAGGCCGCCCTCAGAGCCAGGTCCCGCCGGTATGGACCGAGTCCATTTTACGCCGGCGGGACCGGCCAAAAACGGGCGGCCGCTCAGCCCATCGGGGCCCCGAGAATCGCCGGGGGGGGCCACTGCCAACGGCTCCCGACCAGCGCGGCGCGATACCCGCCCCCGCCAAAAACCGGCGCCGGAGAATTCGGCAGCTGGCGTCGGAGTGGCGGGGCGGGATTTACGTCGCCCCCCCTGCGATTCTCCGACTCGGCAGGGGGTCAGAGAATCCCGTCCTCTATGTCTTCTGATCCTATATTGTTCCTTCCTATCGATTTAACTTCATTCCTTACTGACAATACAAACCCGCCCCTTTGCCCATCTGCCTGTCCTTTCGATTGGAGACATATCCTGGTATATTTATAGTTGGATGATCAGCCACGATCATAATGAATGGTAGAACAGGCTTGAAGAGCTGAATTGCCTATTCTAGCTCTTATTTTCTATGTTACTATTGTCCCAGATGGGAAGTTGAAGCCTCGCCACTAGGCAACTAACACCTGATGGGTGTTGATTTGCTGCAGGACAATGGAACTGGGCACCACTGAACAATGTGCCCACTTCCCCTACAATCCATGCCATCCAATCTCATCCAGTAAAATTCTGTCTCAGGTGTGGTTTGTATCAATAGTTTAGTATAATTGAAGCATGACTTCTATCTCCGTTATTTCTAACTAAAAAGGCCAACATTCCAGTCGCCTTTTAGATTATTCTAGTATAATTAGGCCCTATGTGTGCAGTGTACAGGTAGATAATGGCCAGATATTTGCCCCTTGCACTCTATTTTATCATTTGCACCTCATTAATAGGGTGAAATGCATCTCTTTGTAGCTTTATGCATGTCCTTTTCAACGTGCACTTATGTGAACAGTGATTTTTGGTGCCTGCTCTTTTTTTTTGATTGGAAATAGCTCACTTATCTTTTCTTATTGTAGCTTTTCTTTGTCACCATGCATAATCAAACATCTATACATTATTTCCTTAACATGCAGTATATATCTGGTAAAGTGTACACTATCCATAACACTGCAATCGCATTTTACGCTGCAGAAAGTAACCTGTGCTCTCATGAACCTCTATTGGGTCTCTGTCTCAAAGGCACTGAAATTGATCCTTTTCCAAGATTTTACAGAGGTTTTTGATGGTGAACAGTTCGCGTTCACTGTCATTACTCCTCTGAACAGTGATCGCAATTCCAGAATTTAACCCATGGGCAGAATAACATGGAAACCCACGGATTTTGGTCTTTCACTCACAGGCAGCTCAGTGAACCCCACTCCTATCTATCGTCCCCCACCCAATCGAGGCAGCAATTGATGCTATTAGTTGATGAAAAGAGATCTACCCCTTTTCACTCGCGCAATGGTTGGAAACCCCATGAAAATTTACACCAATTTTAATCAAATGTAACGTGGGGCGGGATTCTCCCCTACCCGGCGGGGCGGGGGGTCCCGGCGGGATGGAGCGACGTGAACCACTCCGGCGTCGGGCCGCCCCAAAGGTCCAGATTTCTCCGCACCTTTGGGGGCCAAGCCCTCACCTTGAGGGGCTAGGCCCACGGCGGAGTGGTTGGCGCGCCGCCAGCCGGCGGGAAAGGCCTTTGGCGCCACGCCAGCCGGGGCCGAAAGGACTTTGCCGGGCGGCGGAAGTCCGCGCAGCACGGGAGTGTCAGCGGCTGCTGACGTCATCCGTGCGCATGCGCAGGGTGGGGTGTCTCTTCCGCGTCGGCCATGGTGTAGACTGTGGCCGAGGCGGAGGGAAAAGAGTGGCCCCACAGCACAGGCCCGCCCGCGGATCGGTGGGCCCCGATCGCGGGCCTGGCCACCGTGGGGGCACCCCCCCAGGACCCCAGTGCCCGCCCGCGCTGCCTAGTCCCGCCGGGAAGAGAGGTGGTTTGACCCTCGCCGGTGGGACAGGCATTCCAGCAGCGGGACTTCGGCCCATCGCAGGCCGGAGAATCGCCAGGGGGTCCCGCCGACCGGCGCGTCGCGATTACCGCCCCCCCCCCCCCCCCCCCCGGATATCCGGTGCCGCAGAATTCGGCAACCGGCGGGGGCCGGATTCATGCCAGCCCCCGGCGATTCTCCGACCCGGCAGGGGGTCAGAGAATCCCGCACCAGGGGCGAAATTCTCCCCCAACGGCGGGATGCCCGCCGACTGGCGCCAAAGCCGGCACAAATCAGACGGGCATCGCGCCGGCAAAAAGGTGCGGAAGTCTCCGCATCTTTGGCGGCCTAGCCCCAACATTGAGGGGCTAGGCCGACGCCGGAGGGATTTCCGCCCCGCCAGCTGGCGGAAATGGCGTTTGTTGCCCCGCCAGCTGGCGCGGAAATGCGGCGCATGCGCGGGAGCGTCAGCGGCCGCTGTCAGTTTCCCCGCGCATGCGCGGGAGCGTCAGCGGCCGCCGAAAGTTTCCCGCGCATGCGCAGTGGCGAGAGTCTCTTCCGCCTCCGCCATGGTGGAGGCCGTAGCGGAGGCGGAAGGGAAAGAGTGCCCCCACGGTACAGGCCCGCCCGCGGATCGGTGGGCCCCGATCGCGGGCCAGGCCACCGTGGGGGCACCCCCCGGGGTCAGATCGCCCCGCGCCCCCCCCCAGGACCCCGGAGCCCGCCCACGCTGCCTGGTCCCGCCGGTAAATACCAGGTTTGATTTACGCCGGCGGGACAGGCAATTCCTGGGCGGGACTTCGGCCCATCCGGGCCGGAGAATCCAGCGGGGGGTCCCGCCAACCGGCGCGGCTGGATTCCCGCCCCCGCCCAATCTCCGGGAGCGGAGACTTCGGCGGGGGCGGGGGCGGGATTCACGGCGGCCAACGGCCATTCTCCGACCCGGCGGGGGGTCGGAGAATGACGCCCCAGGTTTTAAAACAAGGATGTGATAAATAACTATTGCTGAATGACAAATCTGGCGCAGAAATGTTTTAATTTGTGTAGCGTAAAATGTCTCCATTATGATTATGATATTTTTAATTATGTTTTTAAAATAAAAGGTTTTCAAGGTACTTTAGTTTCTGCCTTAACCCCATGTGTATGTCCCAATGTTTATTTTCCTTTACGTAATGTTTTTTTAAATAATGAGATTTTAGTGTTTTTCATTTCTGGTTGCTGTCTGTAAGAACTCTTCAATGTGATTGACTGCTTTGCCAGCTGGATGACATAGTTACAGCTCCATGCTGGAATTCCCATTAAATGCTGCAAACAGTAAAAGTTATTGTCACAGAGATGGTGCGATCTTTAATCCAGGTCAATGAAAAGCACCTTTGCTTCGCCAATAGTTCCAATATTCAGGTTCCGAGCAGGATTCTCTGTCCTGTCAACCCCATTTTCCTGTGTGGCGCACCCTCGCCGGCAGCAGGATTCTCCGTTCCCGCAGCCAGCCAATGGGGTTTCCCATTGTGGCCACCCCATGCCATTGGGTAACCCAAGGGCATGGGTGCACTGCTGGCAAAGGGAGGATCCTGCCGACAGAGAATCCCGCAGTTTGTCCTTTTCTATAAAGTCCTTAGCAGGGTCACGCTGCCTTATCTTTGCAACATCCTTCAACTCTATTACCCAACTCTCTCCTTTTGTTCATCTGACCTTGGATGTATTCCCTACTAATCCTCTATCAATAATACAATTTTCAGCCACCTGGACCTTAATTTTGGAAGTTCCTACATTAAAAAATTGCCCTTGCTACTTCTATCCAGACCTTTAAAAGCCCTTTCAAAATCTTTTTTTTGACAATGATGGTTTGGGTTATCTCTTGCAACTCTTCTACTTTGCACTTAGCTATGCAAAGTGCCGTGAGACTTTTCACTGCATTAAATTCAGTATAAAATGCATGTTTGGTGTGTATGTGGATATATGGGGCAGAAATATCCAGGAATAATGCTTTACATTGTGGTGGACAAACAGACAGGAGATGATGTGATCGGTGAAATTTCTTTTCCATCATTCTGGTAACCTCTTGCAATGATTGATGGCACCCTTTGTTCAATCTTTGAAGATATATTTTAATTAACAATTTTAAAAGAGCCAAAATGATAGTGGATGATGCAGAGCCAATTTATAAAAGATGAAAGTAAAGAGGTAAGATCTGTACTGGCAAAAACAAAGGAAAAACATCATGGTAGCACTTCTTGAAGATTATGCAGCACTCTTGAGGCCAAGGTAGCACCAAGGGTATTATTGTATACATCTGGGGCAGGCCTGATGAAAACCTCAGCATAACACTTGGCCCAAATGTGTAATTTAATGAGGGTAGAAGTGAGATTGCCAATTAGTCCTGAATAATTTGATTTTAATGACTTTAGATTGCACTGATTTACCCTGCAGCTTGCCAAACGCAACTACAATTTTCTATCACTGGAGAATATAGCTTTTGTAGAATGCTGAAGATGCTGATTACAACAAGCATTCACACTCCTCTATCAGCTTGTCTGATCTCTTTGATTGTGCTTCAACCTTATTCTTTGAGTCGTTCTACAGAAGTTGTTTTATTAGTGATAAATCAGCTCTCGTTTTGCAAACCAAAAAACTGTGGCAGCTGTTGAACACAAATTATTTGGAAAACTTTACAGAACAATGACAAATGCTACAATGTTCAATGATAAGTCAGCTTAAACCCAATATGCATGCATGTTTTTTTAAGCAGATGGAAGATGTTGCTGGTCCTCCTGATCTCTCCATCCCATGCAATCACAGTATTCACGTTGAAATGCAACTTATTAAAATGTATCTGCATGATACTAATAATGCAGCAGTGTTCAAAACAGGAATACCAGAACAAAATAACAGTGACCATTCTTCACCCCAACCTTCTTTTTGGCATGAGTACTCAGTAAGAACGTGTGCTCTGCAGTTTCGCCATTTAAGTAATATTTTGCTTTCTAATTCTTCCTGCCAGAGTGAACAACCTCACATTTTCCCACATTTTAATCAATTGGCCAAATGTTTGTCGTCTCACTTGTCTTATCTATATCGCTTTGCAAACTCTTGTGTCCTCCATGCAACTTGCTTTCCTATCTATCTTTGTAATCGTGAGTAAATTTGTCTACACTACCCTCCATACAAATCATAAATATAATATAGTATAGGATAGTAATTGTGTAAGCTCCAGCACCGATCACTGAGACAAGCCCACAAGTTTGTCAACCTGAAAATGACACGTCTATCCTGATTCTCTCTTCTTGTTAACTAGACTTCTATCCATGCTAATATATTATCCATAGCATCATGAGCCCATGTTTTGTTATTTACAGCACAGAAGGAGGCCATTTGGCCCATCGTGTTTGCACCAGCTCCCAAAAAACTACCCCGCTCTCCAGCCCTCTAAATTAATCACTTTCAATTATGTATCCAGCTTTCTTTTGAAACTTCCGAATAAATCCACCTCTCCCACTTTCTCAGGCAATGCATTCCAAATCACCAAAATACTCTGAGTAAAGAAGTTTCTCCTCATCTCACCCCTAGCTCTCTTGCTGATCATCTTGAAATTGTGAACCCCCCCCCCCCCCCCCCCCACCGCCCCCCCCCCCCCCAGTCACTGACACAACAACTAGTGGAAACAGAATATCTTTCTTTACCCTCTCAAAATTGTTCAGTATTTTGAACACCTCAATAAGGTCACCTCTTACTCTTCTCTGCTCCAAGGAGAACAAGCCCAATTTCTCCAATCTTTACTTGTTTCTAAAATTCCTCATTCCTGGTATCATTCAAGTAAATCTCCTCTGTACTCGCTCCAGGGCTTTAACATCTTTCCTTAAATAAGGTGCCCTGAACTGAACATAATATACCAAATGTGTTCTGACCAATGATTTGTAGAGGTGTAACTTCACTTCCTTGCTTTTATACCTCTATTTCTAAACCTAAGGGGCGGGATTCTCCTGTACACGGCGGGTCGGGGGGTCCCGGCAGGAACCACTCCGGCGTCGGGCCGCCCCAAAGGTGCGGAATCCTCCACACCTTCAGGGGCTAGGCCCACCCCGGAGTGGTTGGCGCCCCACTGGCTGGCGGGATAGGGGTTTAGCGCCATGCCAACCGGCACCAAAGGGCCTCCGATGGCCGGCGCGAGTCGGCGCATGCGCGGGAGTACCAGCGCGTGCTGGCGTCATATCCGCGCATGCGCTCATGGAATCACCATCCGCATTTGTGAATATGAGCTATCAGGTAATTAGGCCACCAAGCTGGATAAATATTCAATCCTGAGAATTGAAGACCTGTATGCTATGCTGGTAGGAGATCAATCTGACACAAAGCTGGAAATGAATCACACATACCAGCAACTCGAATCAAGCTCCGCAGATCTTGTGTAGCTTGTTCAGTGCTTTCCATGGCCAGTGTTATCTCCATTGTACATTTAATATTTATGTCGACCTCTACAAGCAATCTGCGTTGAATAGTGTTATTGTTTGTTCATGTCACAAACTAACCTATCCCATAACATGTCATTTAGGGTAGCTCCAAAATCACAATACTCTGATAATTGTTGCCGTTTAACCATGTAAATTGCGATCGATTTGCTTGGAGCTCCCACCTTTCAATTAAATTACATCTCTGGAGTATGATTGATGGTTGAAGTTGCAATGAGCATTCACTAAATCCAAAGATCACTAAGTGATTTGGAGTTGAGCGTGCTTGGGGCTGTAAGACTGCGAATCAGGTCATAGGTTTCAGCTCCACAAATACTTGGGAGAATTGCTTTGTGTTTCGCCTCCTCCCTTATTTTGTTTGCTTGGAAATAATACCCAAGGTGCTCAACATATGTGTCCAGTCCACCGTGGAGGAGTCAAATGGTCTATTCGCCCAGAGAGGCATTCTGGTGAGTATTTTTTGTCTCAGACTCCTTTCAAAACAGGGGGCGGGATTCTCCCCTACCCAACGGGGCAGGGGGTCCTGGCGGGATGGAGTGGCATGAACCACTCCGGCATCAGGCCGTGCCAAAGGTACGGATTTCTCCGCACATTTAGGGGCCAAGCCCTCACCTTGAGGGGCTAACCCCGCGCCGGAGTGGTTGGCGCGCCGCCAGCTGGCGGGAAAGGCCTTTGGCGCCACGCCAGTTGGGGCCGAAATGCGCGGGAGCGTCAGCGGCTGCTGACGTCATCCCCGCGCATGTGCAGGGAGGGGCCACCTACGCGTCGGCCATCGTGGAGACCTTCACGGCCGACACGTAGTAAAAGAGTGCCCCCACGGCACAGGCACGCCTGCGGATCGGTGGGCCCCGATCGCGGGCCAGGCCACCGTGGGGGCACCACCCCCCCCCCCGGGGCCAGATCACCCCGCGCCCCCCCCCCCCCAGGACCCCGGAGCCCGTCCGCGCCACCAGTCCCATCGATAAGGTAGGTGGTTTGATTCACGTCGGTGGGACTGGCATGACAGCAGCCGGACTTCGGCCCATCGCGGGCCGGAGAATCGCCGGGGGGGGCCCACCGAATGGCGCGCGTGATTCCCGCCCCCGCCGAATTTTCAGTGCCGGAGAATTTGGCGGCCGGCGGGGGCGGGATTCACGCCGCCCCCCGGCGATTCTCCGACCCAGCGGGGGATCGGAGAATCCCGCCCAGGTTTCTCACAAGCCAGAGGCAGTGTCAGGATAATTTATCCTCATTGCTAAATGTAAAGAAGCACTTTCACAGACTGCATTAATGAACACAAAATGTATTTATTAATGAGAATCGTACAGCAGCCACATGTCTTTAGCCAACTGCAAAAATGTCTCCCTTCCTAGGAGTGCTCCAACCCCTGGTGTGATTACCCATTGAGTCCCAATTGGTCACCCTAGCCCAGTGTTGCCCAATACACGTCCAAAGACCTTCCACGAATAAGGCAGTGGTTGGGCCAATATGCTTCCTGCGTTGTGGCCTGTCACACTTTGAGAGTTTGAGGTGACGGATCAACGCAATTCAATGAAAGATTGATGAAACTCATTTCATATTCACCTACCATCCATTGAGTTTCAATATCTCGATTGTCCATGGTGAAACAGGAAGACAAATCAGCTGGTAGCATAGTCCTGATGGTTTACTGCACATCCTTAACAAAAGGACTTTTGGGTTTCACAAGTGGCTGTGATTGTTCATATTTTAATGAGTTATTTGCTTGAGAGGCTGGTTTAGCACAGGGCTAAAGAGCTGGCTTTTAAAGCAGACCAAAGCAGGCCAGCAGCACGGTTCAATTCCCGTACTAACCTCCCCAAACAGGCTCCAGAATGTGGCGACTAGGGGCTTTTCACAGTAACTTCATTTGAAGTCTACTTGTGACAATAAGCGATTTTCATTTCAGTGTCAGATCTTGTCTGGAGCTAATATTGCGAAAGTCACATGATGTGTTGGCAGCCATTTTAAAAACTGTTGCAACCATTTTTAAAATACAACCTTAAAAATAGTAATATCTTTATGCCTGTATTGGACATGACAAAGCTCTTAATATCTATTTTTATATTTCTTGCTAGTTTACTCTCATTTTCCAAGTTCTCCCTCTTAATTTTTATTTCGTCATCATTTGCTGGTTTCTAAAATGTTGCTAATCTCCTGGCCTACCACTAATCTTTGCAACACTTGTATGCCTTTGCTTTCAATTTGAAACCTTCTAAAATAGTCAACCACAGATGGTGCCTCCTTCTCATAGAATCTTTCTTTCTGAATGAAACACATCTTTGAAGAGAGTTATGAAATATCTCTTAAAAAGTCTGTCCTTGCTTACCCCGCAGGGCAAGAGTTGTAGCTGGGGGAAGGGCAATTATGATGCCATTAAACATGACTTGGAGGGGATAGGTTGGAGAAGTAGGCTGCAAGTGTTGGGCATACTGGATATGTGGAGCTTGTTCAAGGAACAGCTACTGCGTGTTCTTGATAAGTACGTACCGATCAGGCAGGGAGGAAGGCGTCGAGCGAGGGAACCGTGGTTTACCAAAGAAGTGGAATCGCTTGTTAAGAGGAAGAAGGAGGCCTATGTGAAGAGGAGATGTGAAGTTTCAGTTGGGGCGCTTGATAGTTACAAGGTAGCGAGGAAGGATCTAAAGAGAGAGCTAAGACGAGCAAGGAGGGGACATGAGAAGTATTTGGCAGGTAGGATCAAGGAAAACCCAAAAGCTTTCTATAGGTATGTCAGGAATAAAAGAATGACTAGGGTAAGAGTAGGGCCAGTCAAGGACAGGGATGGGAAGTTGTGTGTGGAGTCTGAAGAGATAGGTGAGATTCTAAATGAATATTTTTCATCAGTATTCACTCAGGAAAAAGAGAATGTTGTGGAGGAGAATGCTGAGACCCAGGCTATTAGAATAGATGGCATTGAGGTACGTAGGGAAGAGGTGTTGCCAATTCTGGACAGGCTGAAAATAGATAAGTCCCCGGGGCCTGATGGGATTTATCCTAGGATTCTCTGGGAAGCCAGGGAAGAGATTGCTGAGCCTTTGGCTTTGATTTTTATGTCATCATTGGCTACAGGAATAGTGCCAGAGGACTGGAGGATAGCAAATGTGGTCCCTTTGTTCAAGAAGGGGAGTAGAGACAACCCCGGCAACTATAGACCGGTGAGCCTCACGTCTGTTGTGGGTAAAGTCTTGGAGGGGATTATAAGAGACAAGATTTATAATCATCTAGATAGGAATAATATGATTAGGGATAGTCAGCATGGCTTTGTGAAGGGTAGGTCATGCCTCACAAACCTTATCGAGTTCTTTGAGAAGGTGACTGAACAGGTAGACGAGGGTAGAGCAGTTGATGTGGTGTATATGGATTTCAGTAAAGCGTTTGATAAGTTTCCCCACGGTAGGCTATTGCAGAAAATACAGAGGCTGGTGATTGAGGGTGATTTAGAGATGTGGATCAGAAATTGGCTAGCTGAAAGAAGACAGAGGGTGGTGGTTGATGGGAAATGTTCAGAATGGAGTTCAGTTACAAGTGGCGTACCACAAGGATCTGTTCTGGGGCCTTTGCTGTTTGTCATTTTTATAAATGACCTAGAGGAGGGCGCAGAAGGGTGGCTGAGTAAATTTGCAGACGACACTAAAGTTGGTGGTGTTGTCGACAGTGTGGAAGGATGTTGCAGGTTACAGAGGGACATGGATAAGCTGCAGAGCTGGGCTGAGAGGTGGCAAATGGAGTTTAATGGAGAGAAGTGTGAGGTGATTCACTTTGGAAGGAATAACAGGAATGCGGAATATTTGGCTAATGGTAAAGTTCTTGGAAGTGTGGATGAGCAGAGGGATCTCGGTGTCCATGTACATAGATCCCTGAAAGTTGCCACCCAGGTTGATAGGGTTGTGAATAAGGCCTATGGAGTGTTGGCCTTTATTGGTAGAGGGATTGAGTTCCGGAGTCATGAGGTCATGTTGCAGCTGTACAAAACTCTGGTACGGCCGCATTTGGAGTATTGCGTACAGTTCTGGTCACTTCATTATAGGAAGGACATGGAAGCTTTGGAGCGGGTGCAGAGGAGATTTACCAGGATGTTGCCTGGTATGGAGGGAAAATCTTATGAGGAAAGGCTGCTGGACTTGAGGTTGTTTTCGTTAGAGAGGAGAAGGTTAAGAGGAGACTTAATAGAGGCATACAAAATGATCAGGGGGTTAGATAGGGTGGACAGTGAGAGCCTTCTCCCACGGATTAAATGGCTAGCACGAGGGGACATAGCCTTAAACTGAGGGGTAATAGATATAGGACAGGGGTCAGAGGTAGGTTCTTTACGCAGAGTGGTGAGGCCGTGGAATGCCCTACCTGCAACAGTAGTGAACTCGCCAACATTGAGGGCATTTAAAAGTTTATTGGATAAGCATATGGATGATAATGGCATTGTGTAGGTTAGATGGCTTTTGTTTTTTGACTTCCCATGTCGGTGCAACATCGTGGGCCAAAGGCCCTGTACTGCGCTGTATCGTTCTATGTTCTATGCTTCTCGACTAGCTTACTTTTGTGAGGGCCACGAAGAATCCAGCACAAGTTTGTAGAATCGAAAGAAATAACTTTGTTTACAATTACATATGTACACCAGCAGCAGTACTCCACCACTGCGCACTCCTCTCTAGCTGGTTCCACACTGGTCAGCTCAATTTATGCAGGCGACTCTGCTAATGATTTCTCCGCCCCCATTCATTGGGGAAGCTCATATTCACTAAGTATTGTGGGATTGCCATTAGTCCCCAGTCAGTAGTAATCAGGCAAGTTATAACACTTACTTTTATCTCCATTTAGGGGAAGTAACATTTGGGGCCCTTTGGTCAATAACATTAATATCCAACTAACAATTTTGCGTATTAATGAATCATAAATTCAATAAATAGCTGAAACTACTAGCAGCCTTTTAAATTAGCAGAAAAGAAGGAAACAGAAGGATTTAGATCGTTTGGAGACTTGGACGGAGAGATGGCAAATGGAGTTTAATCCGGACAAATGTGAGATAATGCATTTTGGAAGGTCTAATGCAGGTAGGGAATATACAGTGAATGGTAGAACCCTCAAGAGTATTGACAGTCAGGGAGATCTAGGAGTGCAGGTCCACAGGTCACTGAAAGGGGCAACACAGGTGGAGAAGGTAGTCAAGAAGACATACAGCATGCTTGCCTTCATTGGCCGGGGCATTGAGCATAAGAATTGGCAAGTCATGTTGCAGCTGTATAGAACCTTAGGCCACACTTGGGAGTATAGTGTTCAATTGTGGTCGCCACACTACCAGAAGGACGGGGAGGCTTCAGAGAGGGTGCAGAAGAGATTTACAAGGATGTTGCCTGGTATGGAGGGCATTAGCTATGGGGAGCAGTTGAATAAACTCGGTTTGTTCTCACTGGAACGACGGAGGTTGAGGGGTGACCTGATAGAGGTCGACAAAATTATGAGGGGCATAGATAGAATGGATCGTCAGAGGCTTTTTCCCAGGGTAGAGGGGTCAATTACTAGGGGGCATAGGTTTAAGTTGCGAGGGGCAAGGTTTAGAGGAGATGTACAAGGCAAGTTTTTTACACACAGGGTATGGGTGCCTGGAACTCGCTGCCGGAGGAGGTGGTGGAAGCAGGGACGAAAGTGACATTTAAGGGGCATCTTGACAAATACATGCATAGGATGGGAATAGAGGGATACGGACCCATGAAGTGCAGAAGATTTTAGTTTAGACGGGCAGCATGGTCGGCACCGGCTTGGAGCGCCGAAGGGCCTGTTCCTGTGCTGTACTTTTATTTGTTCTTTGTTTGCTCTTTATTAAAATCAAGTGCACAGCAGGGGCGAAATTCTCCCGAAACGGCGCGATGTCCGCCAACTGGCGCCCAAAACGGCGCAAATCAGTCGGGCCTCTGCATCTTTGGGGGCCGAGCCCCAACCTTAAGGGGCTAGGCCGGCGCCGGACGAATCTCCGCCCCGCCAGCTGGCGGAAAAGACCTTTGGTGCCCCGCCAGCTGGCGAGGAAATGACATCTCCGGGCGGCGCATGCGCGGGAGCGTCAGCAGCCGCTGACGGCATTCCCGCGCATGCGCAGTGGAGAGAGTCTCTTCCGCCTCCGCCATAGTGGAGACCGTGGCGAAGGCGGAAGGGAAAGAGTACCCCCACGGCACAGGCCCGCCCGTGGATCGGTGGGCCCCGATCGCGGGCCAGGCCACCGTGGGGGCACCTCCCCGGGGCCAGATCGCCCCCCGCCCCCCCCAGGACCCTGGAGCCCGCCCGCGTCGCCTTGTCCCGCCGGTAAGGTAAGTGGTTTAATCCACGCCGGCGGGACAGGCATTTTAGCGGCGGGACTTCGGCCCATCCGGGCCGGAGAATCGCGGGGGGTGGCCCGCCAACCGGCGCAGCGCGATTCCCGCCCCCGCCGAATATCCGGTGGTGGAGAATTCGGCAATGGCGGGGGCGGGATTCACGCCAGCCCCCGGCGATTCTCCGACCCGGCGGGGGTCGGAGAATCTCGCCCCAGATGTATCAGCATCAATAAAGAGAAAATACATGCCAAGTTCCTTGATGGAAGTCCTACTCCAATAATCTGAACCTAATGGGGTTGATATTAACCCTCACACGATGGATGGGAAAGGGTTACAAACAATAATTACAGAACATAGCCGCAACAATGAAAGTTTGACCAGCTATTAGGTGGGAAACAAAAAACACGGGAGCATAGTGGGTAACACTATGGCTTCACAGCACCAGGATCCCAGTGTTCGATTCCTGGCTTGGGTCATTGTCTGTGCGGAGTCTGCACGTTCTCCCTGTCTGCGTGGGTTTCCTCCGGGTGCTCTGGTTTCCTCCACAAGTCCCGAAAGACGTGCTGTGAGGTAACTTGGACATTCTGAATTCGCCTTCTGTGTACCCGAACAGGCGGCGGAATGTGGCGACTAGGGGCTTTGCACAGTAACTTCATTGCAGTGTTAATGTAAACTACATGTGACAATAAAGATTATTATTAAAAGGTGAAGGTGATAATAAGGTCTTGCCATTAATTTCGACAGGACCCCAAGCCTGTATGAATTCCAGATGCCCACCCCCCCCCCACCACTGCCACTTCCTCATAAATATGATGTCACTGGTTCTCTTTATGTAGATTTAGCTTAGTGTCCTCTGATCAGTCACTAATGCTAATAGAAGTCAGTCTCAATCAACATCTGACAAGATCATCAGTGAGTTTCTTGATTGTATTGGCATCTTGAAAAAGACATTCACTGTCTTGCTCGTAAATCAGATATGCAAATTAGCCTAATGCAGTGTAATGGTTCAGAAACTAACATCATACAAAAGACAAGCAAATTTTGTTCAATTCAACTAATCTGAGCAGATTAAATAAATTAAACAGTGAGCATCATGGTTACTAGACTAAGAAAGAGAACTAATCAGATGTGGTTCCAATATTGAGAACACTTTGATGAAAGTTCCAGTGTGAATATTGGATGAGAAGAGGTTTGAGTTTGGCTAAGGTATATCCTGTAAGTGATAATAATCATAATTATCTTTATTATTGTCACAAGCAGGCTTATATTAACGCTACAATTAAGTTACTGTGAAAATCCCCTAGTCGCCACATTCCGGCGCCTGTTTGGGTACACGGAGGGAGAATTCAGAGCAGGTCACCACACTCATTCTCTGTTCGGGGGCGGGATTCTCCGACCCCCCGCCGGGTCGGAGAATCGCCGGGGGCTGGCGTGAATCCCGCCCCCGCCGGTTGCCGAATTCTCCGGCACCGGATATTCGGCGGGGGTGGGAATCGCGCCGCGCCGGTTGGCGGGCCCCCCCCGGCGATTCTCCGGCCCGCGATGGGCCGAAGTCCCGCTGCTGGAATGCCTGTCCTGCCGGCGAGAATCAAACCACTTCTCTGACCGGCGGGACAAGGCGGCGCGGGCGGGCTCCGGTGTCCTGGGGGGGGGGGGGCGCGGGGCGATCTGGCCCTGGGGGCTGCCCCCACGGTGGCCTGGCCCGCGATCGGGGCCTACCGATCCGCGGGCGGGCCTGTGCCGTGGGGGCACTCTTTTCCTTCCGCCTTCGCCATGGTCTCCACTATGGCGGAGGTGGAAGAGACCCCCTCCACTGCGCATGCGCGGCGAGTGCCGTGAGCGGCCACTGACGCTCCCGCGCATACACTGCATGGCAAAGTCATTTCCGCGCCAGCTGGCGGGCACCAAAGGCCTTTCCCGCCAGCTGGCGGGGCGGAAATCAGTCCGGCGCGGGCCTAGCCCCTCAAGGTGAGGGCTCGGCCATTCAAGATGCGGAGAATTCCGCATCTTTGGGGCGGCGCGATGCCGGACTGATTCGTGCCGTTTTTGACGCCGGTCGGCGGACATCGCGTCGATTGCGGAGAATCCCGCCCCGGGTCTCTGAAACGCATCGGCTGGCTATGTCACTTTCAAAAATAGTACTCAGAAAAATAGCCTAGTCAGCTTTGACAAAGCATTATCCAGGACGATCTTCCGGCCGGAAAAGCATCTTGTAACAGCGCAGCATGGCCGGTGAAAGCCGGGAGACTCTGCTCCCAGGATCCACTCGGCTCGCAACACCTCGCAAGATTCAACGCAATCTCACGAGGCGTTGCAAGGGGAATCCCACCCACAATCTGCATATTAGAGTGAGGCAGTAAGTCTCATTCTGATGTGCAGATTTCCAGGGACGTGAGGCTTAGGGATTCAATTCCTTCGCCTCGGGGACCTCGGGCGAGCGCCATTTGGTACTGGTCCCCATGGAATGGCACTCGTGGGGGTCTCCAAGAGGATTGGAGGCCCCCAGTTGCATGCCCTTTGGGCAGGGTGCCCTGGCACTGCTGATGCCATCTGGGTACCCTGGCACTGCTAACCTGGCACCTGGCAGTGCCACCTTGCACTGCCAGGGTGCCAGGTTTGCACTGCTAAAGTGCCAAGCTGGCATTTTTTGCGCACACGTGATTGGGTTAGGGTTGCCCACTGTGGGTGTTGGGGGGTGGCAGGAGACCCTCCCATGTTGCGTTTGGGCCTGGGGGAGGTCGGGGATTTTTGAGGGAGACTTCGGAGATTGGAACGCAATTTAAAAATGGCATCACAATCTCTTGCTACTTTGGGGAGTTTGGGCGAGCGAAGCTCCCCGTTGTAAAAAATGGGGCTATTTGTGGTCTCGGCCGCGTGTTCTCCATTCAGGCCTCTTATTCAACATGAGTGGGGTTGAATAGCCTTGTGTTTCTCGGCACTGCGAGTGCCAGGCAACAAGCAGCTAAACGCATTTGCTGGCGGATTTTGTTCCCTTTAGTGAAGATCGCAGCCCCAGTCCCCAAAGTTAACTCCGTTCCCTCTGCTATGATGCTGTGCGAAATGCTGAAATGGTTCAGCATTTTCTATTTATGTTTCAGCTTCCATTGGTTTTATTTGAGAAAAATATTAGTTGACGAATGGAACAACATTCAGAAATAGAAAATCCTCTGGTGAGGAAGTATCCTCCTGATGCCCCCAAAGCCTGTCCACCACTTTCAAGGCACAAGTCAGGAGTGTAATGGAATACTCTCCACTTGCCTGGATGAGTGCAGCTCCAACAACACTCTAGAAGCTCAAAACCATCCAGGACAAAGCAGCCCACTTGATTGCTGCCGCTTCCACAAACATTCAAACCGACGAACAGTGGCAGCCGTGTGTACCATCTACAACAGTCATTTTTGGGGTCACGACCTGCGGGTGGGTCGCAGGCGGGTGTCGGGAGGTTCGCGGAGCCATCCATTTTGGCATTCTCGATCGTGGAAATTAACACGCAACGGCCACAGCAGCCAGCTTTTAAAAATGCCGGTTGTGACCGGTTTTAAAAATGCAGGCGTGCTGCTCATGCGTGCCCCTTCATCAGTGCACATGCCCGGAGCACAGAGAGAAACACTGCCTCCTCCTGATGTCAGTGCTATGACTCAGGAGAAGATTTTTTTAAAGTTCAATCAGTCTTCCTGCCTGAAGCGAGGCAGAGAGCACTGACGTCACGTGCTCTGGACGCAATTGTGATTCCTCCATTTTGTCGGCAGCGAACAAGCAATAGGACTTTAAATTTAAAATGGATCGTCTTGTTATAAGGAAGAGAGGGCCAGAGGCACAAACAGGCCAGGATCTCACAACTAAACCTGCTGGAGAGAATGGCTCAGGAGAATTCACAGCAGGACAAAGCAGTGGTGGTGTGAGCTGTTCAGGAGGGTCCACAACAGGGGCGTCATTCTCCGACCCCCCGCCGGGTCGGAGAATGGCCGTTGGCCGCCGTGAATCCCGCCCCCGCCCCCGCCGAAGTCTCCGGTACCGGAGATTGGGCGGGGGCGGGAATCGGGCCACGCCGGTTGGCGGGACCCCCCGCTGGATTCTCCGGCCCGGATGGGCCGAAGTCCCGCCCAGAAATTGCCTGTCCCGCCGGCGTAAATCAAACCTGGTATTTACCGGCGGGACCAGGCGGCGTGGGCGGGCTCCGGGGTCCTGGGGGGGGCGCGGGGCGATCTGACCCCGGGGGTGCCCCCATGGTGGCCTGGCCCGCGATCGGGGCCCACCGATCCGCGGGCGGGCCTGTGCCGTGGGGGCACTCTTTCCCTTCCGCCTCCACCACGGCCTCCACCATGGCGGAGGCGGAAGAGACTCTCCCCACTGCGCATGCGCGGGAAACTGACAGCGGCCGCTGACGCTCCCGCGCATGCGCCGGGAAACTGTCAGCAGCCGCTGACGCTACCGCGCATGCGCCGCATTTCCGCGCCAGCTGGCGGGGCAACAAACGCCATTTCCGCCAGCTGGCGGGGCGGAAATCCCTCCGGCGTCGGCCTAGCCCCTCAATGTTGGGGCTAGGCCGCCAAAGATGCGGAGCATTCCGCACCTTTGGGCCGGCGTGATGCTCGTCTGATTGGCGCCAGTCGGCGGACATCGCGCCGTTGGGGGAGAATTTCGCCCCTGGACATAATTAGTGGTGGTGTGAGCTCCAGGACCTCTAATGAACAACCCACACAGAAATTTAACATTGAATGACAAAACAAGTGAGACCATGTGGATCAAGCAGGCTCACCTGTCGCATTAAAGGTAAGTGAAAATGGTGGGTCACAAAGTTTGGGCGGCGTGGCTTACAAGAGTCGACCAGCATTGGTGGCGAAGGTCAACCGGCGTGGGTCCCGAAGGTTGGCCAGTTGGTAAAAATGGGTCCCCGGAAAAAAAGTTTGATAAACACTGATCTACAAGATGCATGTAGGAATTCGTCAAAGTTCCTTAAGCAGCACCTTCCAAACTCACGACCACTACCATCTAGAAGGACAAGAGCAGGAGATACCTGCTAACCCCACCACTGAGGTTCCCTTTCAAGTCGCTCAACATCCCGATTTGGAAATACATTGCCGTTCCTTCACCGTCGCTGGGTCAAAATCCTGGAACTCCCTAACAGCATAATGGATGTACCTACACCTCAGGGACTGCAGCGGTTCAAGAAGGCAAGTCACCACCACCTTCTGAAAGGCAAATAGGGATGGGCAATGAATGCTGGCCTAACCAGTAATACCCACATCCTGTAAATGAACTTTTTAAAAAAGGTATAAGGTGTCCTGCACAAATAAAACCTGCAAGCGAAAGAGATATTTGGAGGCATAGTAAATGATTAGGAGGACCAGAGAAAATTATAAGGTGACATTGTAAAGATTGTGGAATTAGCAGAAAAGTGGCAGATCAAATTCATTATCAACAAATGTGAATGCATTTTGGTTGAAAATAAAATGAGAATTATTCATGCAGGGGAAGCTTGGGTGAAGTGAAAGATTAGAAGGATTAAAAGTTTGGGTTTTCATGTCATTAAGCTACACATCACCTGGGTAAAGGCAGAAAAAAGCTAATATAGTATTGGATTTTATAACCAGAGGTGTAATATATAAAAATTGAGTTGTAATGATGAATCCATGCAAAAACCTTAACAAAACAATCATCAGAGAACGGTTTGCTGCTTTGGAATATATAATCGGGTATCGGAAGAAAAATATGCCGTAAAGCAAACGGCACAGATTAACTAGAATTCTGGCTGGAATGAGGAAACAGAATTATGAAGGACAATTTCAAAAATTGGCGTGGCAGTTTTTTGATCAGATTAAGAGGTGATTTTGGCAGGTGGTTGTATATCTGTGAGCTTGGGGAAGAGCAGAAAGCAGGTGTCAAGAATTAGGGGACATGGATTACGATTAAAATTGAGATTTAGAACAGAGAGAGGTGAAAATAGACTCTGAGGGAAGTGAAGCAGTGGAAAGCACAACCAAAGTGAATGATTGAGGCAGAGATCATTTCATCAGATCTGCTCCTGCTTCACGCCTGTAGCTTCACTGGAACTGTGGTCGAATTCTTATTTGCAAGCATTTCAGGTCTTTGGTAACAATTGTATGAACACGGCAGTCAACATTTTGCACTGATCCATACACTCCGATTTTAAGGTATTCTTCTGAGCAGGCCAAAGGGACAGTCACCAAAGATGGTCGATACATTGTTCTGACCCCAGTGTCTTTTAAAATGAGGGAGTGAGTGAGGCACGATCAATTGGACAAAGACGATAGTTGAATCCAAGTGAGGCTTTATTGCTATCAGTTGTGTGGCCTCCCACAGCAGCTGGCGAAATGGCTGCTGGCTGGAGGACACGCATATTTATACAGGCAGGGTCTACCGGCGAACCTGTAGTATAGGTCTTACCGTACATCACCTAATACAGGTGCAACAGTGGTTTACCACATTCACCCCATGTTAAAAATTGAGTCCGGCGGGGTTGGTGGATAACTATATACAACAATGAGTTCATATTTACAAGATTTGAACAAACAAATGTCCTTTGATGTCCGGTGGACCGGTCAGAGGTTTAGCCGGTCCGGGGCCTTGATGTTCCTCTGGGAGCGACGCAATGGTGTCGGCGATGTTGGTGCTGATCTGGTCGATGGTGACTCCGGGAGCATGCCAAAATCCTCTTCATTGTCGGGCGTGCGCAGGGGGGATGGATGGTCCTGCGGGGGGGGGGGGGGGGGGGGGGGAGTGCTGTTGGAGCGACGGGAGATGGGAAAGTGGCGCCGGGGACGGAGGGGGTGTGGGGGTGCAACCTGCTGGTGCCAGGTCCCTGAGGGAGACGGTATACTGGCGGCCGTCGGAGAATGCCATGTAGGCGCGCTGGGGGTTTACGTGGAGCAAGTGCACCCTCTCCACCAACGGGTCCGCCTTGTGGAGTCGGACGTGCTTAAGGAGAAGCACAGTTCCCGGAGCTGCGAGCCAAGTCGGGAGTGACACCCGGGATGTGGACTTCCTGGGGAAGGCAAAAAGACATTCATGGGGTGTATTGTTCGTGGCAGTGCAGAGTAATGAGCGAATGGAGTGGAGTGCATCAGGGAGGACCTCCTGCCAGCTGGAGGCCGGGAGGTTTCTGGACCGTAGGGCCAGCTGGACGGTCCTCCATACCGTCCCATTCTCCCTTTCTACCTGTCCGTTTCCCCTTGGGTATAGCTTGTCGTTCTGCTGGAGGCGATACCCCTGCTGAGCAGGAACTGACGCAGCTCATCACTCATGAATGAGGATCCCCTGTCATTGTGCATGGAGGCGGGGAAACCGAACGGTGTGAAGATTGTGTTGAGGGCTTTAATGACGGTGGCAGACGTCATGTCGGGGCATGGGATGGCAAAGGGGAATCTGGAGAATTCGTCGATCACACTGAGAAAATATGTGGGACGGTCGGTGGAGGGGAGGGGGCCTTTGAAGTCCACGCTGAGGCGTTCAAAGGGGCGGGAGGCCTTCACCAGGCGTGCGCGGTCCGGCCGGTAGAAGTGCGGCTTGCACTCCGTACAGACCCGGCAGTCCCTGGTGATTATCCTTACTTCCTCGACGGAGTAGGGCAGATTTTGTGCCTTAATGAAGTGGTACAACCGTGTGACTCCTGGGTGACAAAGGCTGTCGTGCAGGGCCCGGAGTCGGTCTACCTGTGCGCTGGTACATGTACCTCGTGATAGGGCGTCTGGAGGTTCGTTGAGTTTGCCGGGGCGATACATAATCTCGTAATTATAGGTGGAGAGCTCGATTCTCCACTGCAAGATTTTATCATTTTTGATCTTGCCCCACTGTGTGTTGTTGAACATGAAGGCTACCGACCATTGGTCTGTGAGGAGAGTGAATCTCCAGCCGGCCAGGTAATGCCTCCAATGCCACACAGCTTCAACGATAGCTTGGGCCTCCTTTTCGACGGATGAGTGGCGAATTTCTGAGGCATGAAGGGTGCGGGAAAAGAATGCCACGGACCTGCCTGCCTGATTGAGGGTGGTGGCAAATGCGACACTTGATGTGTCGCTTTCTAGTTGGAAGGGCAGTGTCTCATCTACAGCGTGCATTGTGGCCTTGGCAATATCTGCTCTGATCCGGGCGAAGACCTGTTGGGCCTTGACCGTCAGGGGAAACTTGGTGGACTGTATGAGTGGGCGGGCCTTGTCCGCATAATTTGGGACCCACTGAGCATAGTATGAAAAGAACCCTGGGCAGCATTTGAGGGCCTTGGGGCAGTGGGGGAGGGGAGCATCATGAGGGGGCGCATGCGGTCGGGATCGGGCCCCAGAACTCCGTTCTGGACCACATAGCTGAGGATGGCTAAGCGGTTCGTGCTCAACACGCACTTCTCCTTGTTGTAGGCGAGGTTGAGGAGAGTAGCGGTGTGGAGAAATATAGCGAGGCTGGAGTCGTGGTCCTGCTGATCATGGCCACAGATGGTGACGTTGTCTAGGTACGGAAAGGTGGCCCGCAACCCGTACCGGTCGACCATTTGGTTCATCTCCCTTTGGAAGACAGAGACCCCGTTTGTGATGCCGAAGGGGACCCTAAGGAAGTGGTATAGGCGGCCGCCTGCTTGGAAGGCGGTGTATGGACGGTCCGATTTATGGATGGGTAGCTGGTGGTAGGCGGATTTCAGGTCCACCGTTGAGAAGACCCGGTACTGTGCAATCTGGTTAACCATGTCAGATATGCGTGGGAGGGGGTACGCGTCGAGCTGCGTGTACCGATTGATGATCTGGCTGTAGTCCACGACCATTCGGTATTTCTCCCTAGTTTTAACGACTACCACTTGAGCTCTCCAGGGGCTGTTGCTGGATGATGCCTTCCCAAAGCAGCCGCTGGACTTCGGACCTGATGAAGGTGTTGTCTTGAGTTCTGTACCGTCTGCTCGTGGTGGCGATGGGTTTGCAATCTGCAGTTAGATTGGCAAAGAGGGAAGGTGGGTCGGCCTTTAAGGCCGCAAGGCCGCACACAGTAAGGGGTGGTAAGGGCCCGCCGAATTTCAGAGTTAGGCTCTGGAGGTTGCACTGGAAGTCCAGGCCGAGGATTAGTGCAGCGCAGAGGTTAGGGAGGATGTAGAGGCGGAAGCCACTGAATTCTATGCCCTGGACCGTGAGCGTGACCGTACAGTACCGCCAGATCGCTACGCAATGGGATCCGGAGGCCAGGGAGATTTTTTGGTTGGCGGGGTGTATCGTAAGGGAGAAGTGCCTTACCATATCCGGGTGTATGAAGCTTTCGGTGCTCCCGGAGTCCAGCAGGCAGGAAGTTACATGTCCGTCGACTTTCACGCTGGTGGATGCGTTGGTCAGGTTATGCGGATGAGACTGGTCGATTGACATGGAGGTGAGTCTTGGTTGGTCATCGGTGAGCCCAGGTCCTGGAACACTGGTGGTGTCCATGTGCTGAGGGGTAGACAAGATGGCGGCACCCGAAGATCTTGAGGGTTACAAAATGGTGGCGCCCATGGAACACACGCGTTGCGCGGAGGGGAATATGGCGGCGCCCACTGGCCGCACGTGGTCTGAGGGGGGGGTGACGGCGCCCATTGTCCGTGACTGAGGAGGGTGAGGCGATAGCGGCTACTGAGCGGGCCTGGCACACCGCGGCGAAGTGGCCCTTCTTCCCGCAGGCTTTACAACAGGCAGCGCGGGCATGGCAGCATTGGCGGGGGTGCTTCTGTTGGCCGCAAAAATAGCATCGGGGGCCCCCGGGGTTCGCTGGTTGGCGTGCAGCGCAGGCGTATTGGGTGGGCAGCGCCCCCAATGGGGCAGCTGTCTGTGGGGTCCACGAAGTGTAGGAGGGGTGGGTCGCGCGGCTGAAGGTGTAGGACTGGATGTTGCGCAGGGCGACCGTCATGGAGAGCGCTAGCGTTTTAGTTTCTGCGAGGTCACGTGTGGCCCCTTCTAGGAGTCGCTGGTGTATGAGATCTGACCCAATTCCAGTCACAAAAGCGTCCCGCATAAGGAGGTCTGAATGCTCCATGGCCATAATGGTCTGACAGTCACAGTCCCGGACTAGTGGGATTAGGGCCCGCCAGAAGTCTCCTATGGACTCACCAGGTAGTTGAGAGCGAGTGGCGAGTGCGTGCCTGGCGAAGAGCATGCTCGCTTTCTGTGCGTAGTTGTCCTTGAGCAGAGCCATGGCTTCGGCGTAGTTCGGTGCGTCCTGGATTAATGGAAAGACTTTGGAGCTCAACCTGGAATATAAAATCTAAATCTTCTGAGCCTCCGGAACAGGGGTTGGCGCCGCGTTGATATACGCTTCGAAGCAAGCTAGCCAGTGCTGGAAGTCCTTTCTGGAGTCGCTTGAGTGCGGATACAGCTGCAGGCGATCCGGTTTGATACAGAGGTCCATCCTTAGAAACTGATAGCAATAAATTGAGGCACGATCAATTGGACAAAGACGATAGTTGAATCCAACTGAGGCTTTATTGCTATCAGATGTGTGGCCTCCCACAGCAGCTGGCGAAATGGCTGCTGGCTGGAGGACACGCATATTTATACAGGCAGGGACTACCGGCGAACCTAATACAGGTGCAACAGTGGCTTACCAGAGTGAGCAAGTGGCACAGCAGTAGAGGAACTGGGGCCAGTAGGGACGTAAAAACTCTGTTGATTTTTCATGTGGGTTCAGGAGGAACAAAAATACTCTGCCAGGGACTAGAAGAAGAGTTATGTCCCTCTGCACCAGGCCCAAGCAACTTAGCAAGTACTGGATGCTGGTGACCTTTTGACCTTGGCAATCTTTTGCCACCTCAACTGGTGCTCAGCCTGCTGGTCAGCAGCCACCTGCTCCAGGCCTTGTGGTCATGACTCAGGAGTTAGAATTGTGTGCCTCCCCTCTGCTGAGATCAGGGAGGAGTAGTTTGCCACTCACCTCAACTCCTACCCACCAATCCCTTCTCTGAGTTAACATTAAGACTACAGATGAAAACACCATGCATAATTGTGAAATCAAAACCTCCCATATCGTTGCCATATTAATAAATTCAGGGGCGGGATTCTCCGTAATCGGCGTGATGTCTGCCGACCGGCACCAAAAATGGCGCGAATCAGTCCGGCATCGCACCGCCCCAAAGGTGCGGAATTCTCCACATCTTGAGGGGCCGAGCCCTTACCTTGAGGGGCTAGGCCCGCGCCGGACTGATTTCCGCCCCGCCAGCTGGCGGGAAAGGCCTTTGGTGCCCCGCCAGCCGGCGCGGAAATGACTTTGCCGGGCAGTGCATGCGCGGGAGCGTCAGCGGCCGATCACGGCATCCCCGCGCATGCGCAGTGGAGGGGGTCTCTTCCGCCTCCATCATAGTGGAGACCATGGCGAAGGCGGAAGGAAAAGAGTGCCCCCACGGCACAGGCCCGCCCGCGGATTGGTGGGCCCCGATCGCGGGCCAGGGCACCGCCCGGGGCCAGATCGCCCCGCGCCCCCCCAGGAACCCGGAGCCCGCCTGCGCCGCCGTCACCCGCCGTCCCAAAGGTGGTTCAATCCACGCTGGCTGGCGTGGGTTGACAGTGGCGGGACTTCGGCCCATCGCGGACCGGAGAATCGCCGGGGGATTCCCGCCGACCGGCGCGATTCCCGCCCCCGCCGAATATCCAGTGGCGGAGAATTCGCAACACGGCGGGGGTGGGATTCACGCCGGCCCCCGGCGATTCTCCGACCCGGTGGGGGGTCGGAGAATCATGCCCCAGTTTCCACACAAACAAAGGGAATATGGATTGAGGAATACCTTGAGCAGACTTATATGAGGAAGTCAATATTAAATCTTCCAGTATGCCACAGCAAGAATGTTAACATTATGACACGTGAATAATTAATCTCATAATACTGAAAATTCACATAGTACTGACTCTGGCTAGTTCATTAATATTTTGAAAATGTTTTATTTTTAGCTGTCACCAGCTTTATGAAAACATACTTGAAGGAAGATTCTTTAATTTTACCTTTTACAATATCCACTTGAAACAAGGGAATGGTGGTGCAGCTTGTTAGAAGACAGCAGCACAGATAGTGTGAGGCTTCTTCATTCCTCCTCATGCTGACAGTTGCAGTTACAGTGACGAGATGCAGAGGGAGCTTCCCGTTTATGGGCAGGACATAAAAAGCAAGAATACCGAAGGAAGTTATCACTGGCTGCTGTATCCCTTCCAGCAGGTATTTCAGACCACAGTGGTGCATGTTTGAGAGCAGAGTATCCAATCACCTTCTCAGTTAATGTCCTCACATCGAGAACAAAATGTGACAGAACATGGTTTTGGATAGAGAGAATCGAAGAGCTCATAAAAGTGTTGAATGGCCTCAGAGAAATAAGCAGTCAGAAAATACAAGAGTGCAAACCGTTTGATGCAAATTCTCCAGAGTCCATCTCAATACTTCAAACGCAACAGAAAGAATATGAACATTTTAGTGACTGTACCGACTATATACTAAAATACTTTATTATGAGAGGGTTTTTACTGGTACACCCTTAATAAAAATGTACAGGTGCATCACAGAAATCTATCCATTGTGCAGTTGCTAGGAGTTTAGGGTCCACACTGAGAACCCTTGAACCCTGGGCACTCAGTTGACGTAAGTCCCATGCATTAATTTAGTCACATAATACTAAACATAGACTAAGTATGGTTTTTTTTGCAAGTCCTATATTGCTGTTGTAACCATAAGCTCTAACCAAATTCAACCAAAGCATTAACAAAGCTCTGAAAAAGTGTCACACAAACTCAATTTCTTTTTTCTCTCGCCACAGACGTTGCCAGATCGATTGAGGTTTTCTAGCATTTTTTGTGTTTGAGGGGATCCCTCGGGGGTGTTGGACTTGGTCGGGAGGCTTAAGCATTCCAGGTTGGGGGTTGCTGTCAAGACGCTTTTCATCTGTGAGGCCTTCAGAACATCTCTAAATATCATGATATCCATAGCAGGGGAAACTACAGCTGCTGCCTGTCTGTCCCATCAAACACGTCAGGGACAGAGTCCAGTTCTTGGTTATATGCTGAAGATCACTTTAACTCTCCATTGTCTGCATCATGATGTTGACACCCCTAGTGATGCTCCTCAGTGACAGGGCCACGCTCTGCATTGCCCTGGCAATGGCCACCCACATCTGGAACATGTCCCTCAGCGATTGGGACATGCCCTGGAGTACCTCAGCAATGTCCACCTGTGTCTGGGACATGTCCCTTAGCAACTGGAACATGATGTCAGGGCCCTCAGCTATGGTTGTCACAGACTCAGCCATGCCTTGGGCACCACCATTCAAGATGCTGATGTCGTGCTCCAGGCTTTCCACTGCAGTTGCCACCCTAGCAGTGTTGACCTTGTCGGCACCATCTCCTGTGCCTGTAGCCATTGGGACTCCTCCAATGTCGCTGATCGCCCCTCCGGAATCTCAGTACCATGTCCTATTGTCTGCATCAGCTCTGAGATAACCTTGTCTAGAGACTCGGTATCTGACTGGGACCCAGCTGAGTCCTGGGATCCAGAAGGTCTCTGACTGCTGGCCCACCCTGCCTGCACCTGATGTGCAACTGCGTGGTGTTCACCAGATTGTGCCACAGAAGCCTGTCCACTAATGTTGCCCACCAAGATATGTGTCTCTGCAATAGTGGAAGGTGGGGGTGATACCTGTGATGTCTCAATGGTGGTCTCGCCAGAGCTCTCCTCCAAGGTGGTCTCTTGGGTGGCGGAGGATGGGGACCACTCCAAATATCCTGGCCCCATCAGATGGAGATCCTGCGAGAGAATGGAAATGTGGTCAGTGAGAGGGAAGGGTCATTTTGTATGAAATGAACAATTCACTTGAGACAGTTCATCTGGGTGAAGGCTCACCTCTGCGGCGCAGGCCAACCTCTCTGTTGGTGACTGCTCTTTCCTCTGTCATACAGTTGTGACAGGTTAGCACAGTGGTTAGCACTACTGCCTCACAGCGTCAGGGACCCGGGTTCGATTCCAGCCTTGGGTGACTGTTTGGAATTGATGTTTCCTCCAAGTGCTCTGGTTTCCTCCCACAGTACAAAGATGTGCAGGTTTGGTGGATTTGCCATTCTAAATTGCCCCTTCGGTTCGAAAGATGTGCAGGTTAGGTAGGGTTACAGAGTTACAGGGAAGTGGGGTGTAGCCACCTGGGTTGGCCACTTCCCGACTTAAAATGGAGATCCGCAAAGACTGCAGGGAAATTCAGCCAACACAGGCAAAAACTAGCAGGTGCAAAGTTTCCTGTGTATTAGGCTTTGCAGAAACCCAGACAGCACTGAAACTACCGACCATCTGCATACTAATGAGCGATCCCCGGGAACAATTGGAAACATTTAGTAAAACAAGGTCAAGCCAGACTCCTCGGCGCCAGCAGGAGCCAAGACAAAGGAAGGCCAACGAACACATAGGGACCGGCCAGCGATCAGGGAACAGCTCCAGTATTGGAGAAATCGATCCAAGTGATCGGAACGTAGTCCAATCACTTGAACCAGGAACGGGGTCCGCCCTGAACGGCGTGAAGCCCCTGGGGACTATAAAGTAGAGTCCCCAAGTTCAAATCGGTCTTCTTGGCAGGGTCACTCAGCAACGAATCAACCCTTGACAGTGAACTGCCTAAGTTGCTGCACCAACCAAGTAAGTCTCCAGCCAACGCTCGCTACGAGATAGGCGCTCCTAGCTACTAGTCCGTACCAGCTTTGAAGCCTGCAGATTCAGAACCCGAACGAAAGGCCATTTGTTCCCCTGACCTGGTGGGCCAGTCCAAAGCTAAGTATAGGCCTATAGTGTTAGAGATAGTCTAGAAAGTAGAATTTTATGTATGAGTAGTGATTGACTGTGTATAATAAATGTGTTTTGATTTTAAACTTACTAACTGGTGTATTGAGTTATTGATCAGTACTTGAACTTGAACCTCGTGGCGGTATCATAAAGATACCTGGCGACTCTAGAGCAAAGGTTATAGAAACAGAGCAAATAAAGTAAAGATACAATGGGCAACATTTAAGAGCCAACCAAAAGTTAGCAACAGGGGGGAGTGAGCCTAGGTATGGTGCTTTTTCGGAGGGTCGGTGCAAACTCGATAGATGAATGGCCCGCTTCTGCACTATAGGGATTCTACGATTTGTTCACATTATATATTAATAATTTGGACGAGGGAACTAAATGTATTGCCTCCAAATTTGAAGATGATACAAAGTTGGGTGGGAGGGTGAACTGTGAGGAGGAGCCAGAGATGCTTCAGTAGGATTTGGACAGGCTGAGTGAGTGGGCAGATGCTTGGCAGAGGTAGTATAATGTGGACAAATGTGAGGTTATCCACTTCGGCAGCAAAAATAAGAAGGCAGATTATTATTTGAATGGCTGTAAATTGAGAGAGGAGGATGCTCAGTGAGACCTTGGTGTCCTCGTGCATCAGTCGCTGAAAGTAAGCGCGCAGGTACAGCAGGCAGTAAAGAAGGCAACTGGTATGTTGGTCTTCATGGCGAGGGGATTTGATTATAGGAATAGAGGTGTTTTACTGCAACTGTACAGGACATTAGTGAGGCCACACCTGGAGTAGTGGGTGCAGTTTTGGTGTCATTATCTAAGAAAGGATGTTCTTGCTATGGAGGGAGTGCAGCGAAGGTTTACTCGGCTGATTCCTGGGATGGCAGGACTGTCACATGTGGAGAGATTAAATCGGTTAGGATTACATTCAATGGAGTTTAGAAGAATGAGAGGGGACCTCATAGACGTGCCAGATCATTGACATGGATACCACTATTACACGTGAGAACACCACCCACCAGGTACGCGGTACGTACTCGTGCGACTCGGCCAACGTTGTCTACCTCATACGCTGCAGGAAAGGATGTCCTGAAGCGTGGTACATTGGCGAGACCATGCAGACACTGCGACAACGAATGAATGGACATCGCGCAACAATCACCAGGCAGGAATGTTCCCTTCCAGTCGGAGAACACTTCAGCAGTCAAGGGCATTCAGCCTCTGATCTCCGGGTAAGCGTTCTCCAAGGCGGCCTTCAGGACGCGCAACAACGCAGAATTGCCGAGCAGAAACTTATAGCCAAGTTCCGCACACATGAGTGCGGCCTCAACCGGGACCTGGGATTCATGTCACATTACATTCATCCCCCACCATCTGGCCTGCAAAATCCTACCAACTGTCCTGGCTTGACACAATTCACACCTCTTTAACCTGGGGTTACCCCATCTCTGGATCTGTAAAGATTTAATCACCTGCTAATGCTCGCATTCCAAGCATTGTTTGGCATCTTTGAATTTGTCTATATATGTGTTTCTGGAACATACCTCTTCATTCACCTGAGGAAGGAGCAGTGCTCCGAAAGCTAGTGACATCGAAACAAACCTGTTGGACTTTAACCTGGTGTTGTAAGACTTCGTACTGTGCTCACCCCAGTCCAACGCCGGCATCTCCACATCATAAAACTCCAGCAGGATTAGAGAGGGTAGATTCAGATAGAATGTTCACAATGGTGGGGGAGTCCAGAACTAGGGGTCATAGTTTAAGGATAAGGGGTAAACCTTTGAGGATTGAGATGTGGAGAAATTTCTTCACCCAGAGAATGATGAGTCTGTGGAATTCGTTACCACAGAAAGAAGTTGAGGCCAAAACATTGTATAATTTCAAGAAAGAATTAGATATAGCTCTTTGGGCTAAAGGGTGCAATGGATATGGGGAAAGGTGGGATCAGGGTATTGAACTTGATGATGCGCCATGATCAGAATGAATGGTAGAGCAGACTCGAAGGGCCAAATGGCCTCCTCATTCTATTTTCTATGTATGTTTCTAACCCCGCAATCTCCAGAAC
This sequence comes from Scyliorhinus torazame, assembly GCF_047496885.1. NCBI lineage: Eukaryota > Metazoa > Chordata > Chondrichthyes > Carcharhiniformes > Scyliorhinidae > Scyliorhinus > Scyliorhinus torazame. Next base: position 228,578,801 of record NC_092710.1, on the reverse strand, counting down.
CCATTCTTCATAGGGGGTGAGGACTAGGATCTCAAGTAACACCCCGCCCCGTTTTGGCCCATTCACACCTATTATGGGCTATCTTCTCATGCGCGGCCAAAGAGAGGGCATCTTGAGCCGCACGCTTGGTGGATCAGAGAGGGGTCCATGGCAGGTGGCATGTGTGGGCACCACAACTGGACATGAAGGGGTTGTGCTGGGTGGGTGTCAGGGGGTGCTGAGGAGTAAGCACAAATTTTGGATGTGGGGAGGGTGCAAGGTGTCAGCCAGTGATTTGAGGGGGAGGGGGGAAGAGTGTTGCGAATTTGAGAAGTGGCAAGCAGAACATGCCAGGGAAGAGGTGGTAATTTATCATCGTAGCTACGTGGAGGTCATTGGACTTCTTCCTACATTGTACCGTGGTCCTGCTGGTCATGTTGCCTGAACTGACAGCTGCAGCCACTGCCTCCCATCATGCTTTGCTGGCCCTGCTGCTGGCCCTCCTACCTCCTTGGGGGAACAGGGTGTCCCATCATGCCTCCACAGCGTCTAGAAAACTGGCCAGGTCAGCACCATCAAAGCGAAGAGCAGGTCTGCACACTGTCATGCTTGTGTGTTGACTGACTGAGTGCTAAGGGAGTGCTTAAAAGCAGCTCCCCCTTGTTAGTGACAAGATGCTGAGGCGCAAGTCCGGCGAATCAAATGGCAAGACCACCAGTAATGGTGAGAAGCTTGTGGGGGTTAATTTCAGACACTATGTGCCGTTAAATGCGGGCCGCGATCTCACCAACATGGCTGCTGAGAAATACCCTGCAAACCGTGCCCAAAATGACACAGAAATTATTCCGTTAAATCATGCCCTACATTTTCGGCAGTCACTGTTAACTGTACACCAATTGTATTTGATTATGTGCACATGTAGGGTATTAATTGGGTTTCACTTGAGCACATGTAAAGAGACATTAATCTTTTCACTTTGTAATTTTTATCATCCCTCTCTTCTTGCTGTTGGTCCACTGACTGGCTAGCTTACACTTCTTCGGTATCTAAAAGGAGAAAGGCACAAGAGTAAGTTTGTCATATAGGAGGGGTCAAAATAAAAGGTGCATGCTCATACCGTCTGTATAAAGAGAGTTTTGGATTGGAAAGAGTTGGGATGTGAGAAGGAGTATAAATGTACCTTCAACATCAATGTTTTCAGCCCCTCCGTTGGCCGTGATATCAGTTATGGGCATCCCGTTAATGGCCAGTACCATCTCCTCCATGGGTGTTAGGCTATGCAGGCGCACCTGCCTCCTTTGACTAGCTCTTGCTAACTGTTTATGTGCCATTTTCCTGCAGGAAAAGAGAAGTTTGTCTGCAATCTTTGCGGGGGGGGGGGGTTTCTTGTCATGGTTGAAGATCTGGCCTTGCGTTCAAACTGTGAGTGTGTGATGAGACTCTGAATGTTAGGCATGAGATCAGGTTGATGGAGATTGTTCACATGTAAGTGAAGTGGGTATGATGATTTGAGCAGTGTCTGAGGATTGCTGTGTTGATAGGATATAACCAATAAAAATGCATTCACAGACCTTGCCACTCATGTGAATTACATCCAGTCCTCTGTGCTTGATGACTGGCATTGACCTTGACAGCTACCTGTGACCCCTGCCATTTGAGCATGTGTCTGTGGATACAGGGTATCTCTCCTTTCCAGCCCCCCCCCCCCCCCCCTCCCCAAGGTCTCCAGAGAAAAGTCCGAAACCTTGGAGCCTAATCTCTCCTGTGCCATTACTCAGTTGTTCACACATCAGACTCACTTCCTGTACGATTACCAACATCTAATCCTGCCACATCGCACCTCTCCTTTAAGAGGTGTTGGTTAGCTTTAAGCCATGCAGACTATCTTTAACAGATGCTAGCCATTCACAATATTTGCCACTATTCAGCCAATCTATAGTAGATAACATTGGCTGGGTTCTGAATTAATTTAAAACTGCAGACAGAAGTTGGCATGTTACTTGCATGACAGTCACGGGGTGTTGGTTGATTGTGCATTGTGATCTCTGCATCCATTTTTGGGAGTTGCACATTTGGATCCCTTTCTCATTTCTGAATTGGGGGAATGAAAGTCATGGGGCGGGATTCTCCGTCGGCCAACTCCGGAATCGGAAAACGCAATTGCGCCAAATCGCAATTCTCCGTCGCCTTGACACCAGTGTCAATGCGTTCCAGAATGCACATGCTGTAAACATCCTTGGTATAACATTTGCTGGCCTGACCTGGTATTCTCCAGGGCCTCTGCGATTCTCTGCCTCCGATGGGCTGAATTCCCAATGGCGCGGGTCACTTGTGCTTTTAAAAATTGAGAACAGGCGCCATCGCTGCTGAAGGAGAGAGACGGGGTGCGGAAAGTGTCCAACATTACCATAGTTTGCTGATAGTTGTGTAGCTGGCCAAAGGGCTTCTGCCAGGGCCGGGGGGAGTAGTGGGGGGTGACCAGGAGGTGTGCTGTGGAGTCGGGATGGACAGCCTGCAAGATAGCCGTACAGCTGTGCGTGCCGCTGACTGCTCACTAAGAACTTAGGGCCACGGCTCGTATGAGTGTCACCCCAGACCGCCCCCCTCGGTGCCCTCTGGCCCCAGCAGACCCATCAGCCGTATGGGCCCGCTCTAGTGAAACCAGTGCCATCTTGTTCGCTGGGATGGTATGTGTGTGGAGTAAAGTGTGTACATACGGTTCCAGCTTGTCGGCGTCCTGAGTGCCAATCGCAAATCTGGCAAATCCGGCACCGTTTCACATTGGAATCGAATGTGTTCCACGTGGCGCCAGTCCAAGCCCCTTAACAGTCGCTGAATCGGTCCAAGTGTGACACCAGTTTTGCTGTCGTGGAAGTCCACGAACCCTGCCCTGGCAACAAAACATAGGGCGGGCTTCTCCAATGCCTGATGCTGATATCATATTCGGCGATTGTGCGAGGAATCCCTTTTAATGACCGAATCGGGGGCAGTGCCTGTTTTCAGTTGCTCTGCCCCCTCCAAAACAGCGTAATCGGGGAGTACGCCATGCACCAACCGGATGGCCTCAGGACGTCACCTGAAGGCTCTCCCCCGATGCTCTACCTCCGATGGGCCGAGATCACTTGTGTTCTCAATTTTCGTCAGCCTTGCGTGGCGGTTGCGGACTGTGTCGAGTGCCGCTACTGTCGGGTGTGGGGGGGGGGAACATGTCGCCAACCAGGTGGGCTCAGGCGAAAGCTGGGGGGACTGGTGGGGGGTTGTCCGGGGGTGGCGAGGGGGTTCTGAGTTTTACCCAGTGCTGCTGCTAGCCCCTCTCCGGTCTCGGAATCAGTGAGGGTTCAGCGCCGATTTTGGCATCGTAAAACGCCACTATTCCCACGCCGCCGTCGACACCAATCGCACATTCGGAGAATCCAGCCCATAATCCCAGGAATGGAGAATCCCACCGCTAGTTTGTGTGGAGAATTTTCCATTTTTCCCAGTACCCTGTCACAGGGAGATAATATAGATTGCTTTTTAAAATAATTTTATGTACATCATTCCTCATGATAAAATATATGTATACATTTATTGATCGCGCAACCAAATTACAAAATGGCATTTTTTTTTAATCAAGTGTAGCTTCCAAAATAACCGTGAGATTTACTTGTGTCCCACCATTCAGTCCACTTTGCCAAAGATCACAAACTTCTGATTGCTAAATGATACAAAAGCACATTTACAATCAATTTGCTATCAATCAGACAAGTGAGAAGTGTTTATAAGATACTGACATATCCTCCGACAGATAATTTAAGTGCAATGTTTCATGAAAGGTTGACATAATGGCAGTAGTCATTGCAGATACAGGTGTCTGTGTGGTGCATTGTACTACATTATTTTTTTAAAACAAGAAGATTCACACATTAGGGATTTGATGAATTTGTTACTGTTATGACACGTCATGTTCAATTAAATCCAGCATGAATTATCCCTCAAACTCCAATTTAATTAACCCTCCTAGAATTATTCCTCTATTGGTGAATAAGTTGACGACATTCAGAGAATATCAGATTGCGGCTGGACAGCCCACACGGCTGCAGCAGTTCTCTGAAATCGCTGTGCCCTTTGTCCAAATGATCTACCCTTTCCCAACAATCGTTTAAATGTCCCTCTCTATCAAATGTCAATCGACTTCCCTTTTTAAAAACCATTATGCATTCTGCTTTTCCAGTCAATCATTATTCCATCTTCCGACATCTTTAAAATTTTTGTACTTTCATAACAAATTTATGTTATGACATTTTGAAGGAGGAAATTATTCTTTATCAAAAACTGAGACAATTTTTCTGTCAGGTTTCAGTATTTATTTAAGTTAATTATGAGTGAAGTAACTAATTTGTAAATGTGGTACTTAAAAGACGTGACTGTTGGCATTAGAAATGTGGCAACACGTTCCTGCTTCTCGAATATATTAACTCATTGACTATAAGCCTTTATGGGTCATTCACTATAGCTTGAAGTCACTTAACACAGCTGTTTCCAGTGGCTGGCATTTTAGTATTTGTACAGATTCAATCATAATTACATTTTAATGAAAAATACCATACATATTTAGCTGTTATGGAAATTATGTGCCATTAGCATTTAATTGGAAAATATTTTTCCCCCTCCCCCAACTCGTGTGCTAGAATTGGGAATTTTAGAACAAGGCAATCTTAGCAGATGATACCAAATTTCAAGCAAACAGCATTGATGTGTGATGTGATCCCAATTAGAGAATAAATAAGCTGCAACATGTGTGAATAAAGTTACAGGCAGTAGAATCCTGAGCATTCTCAGTAAATTATTGCTCCTGATAACGAATAGACCACGTGACAAAAAAAATTAAAACTTTATCCTCTATTTCATATTGTTTCTGTGGACCTTTGGTGGTCTAAATTTGATTTGTATTTCTGAAAATGTAAAATTGAATAACTAGTTCAACACTTCACATTGTTTGCTCTGGAAAATTGATTCAGATCCAGGTGGCATTATCCACTGGAGCTCTCTTATTGATACTTGTCTCTTTGAGTGTTCAGCTAAAGCATGGGGTAGTCAGCAATTCGTCAGATAGCAACACCCGAGACATGCTCATTCATTAACAAAAGAATATTAATTCTGCCACAAAAGTTATTAAATATTATCCCATAAATAAGATTGATTTCCCTAAATTCATTGAGAAAATTGAAAATGTTGACTGAATCGTGGCACTTAAATACAACACCAATGAAATTTAGAAAGTTAGTGTTCATGAATAAATATGTCCCATTTGAAACAGAAAGTGTATTGTCCCCAGGCTGAATGCTGAAATGGAGGAATTCATTGATAGTTGCCATTGTTTATTAATGGAATTTTATAAATAGTAGGCTGTAGGATTCTGAAATTTGTATCAGAAAAGCTATTAGTGAAAAGTTATCTTGCAGGACAACCATATTACATGAATATTATTAAACATCATAAAAATATATTAAAACCTTCAAAAAGATATGTTGCAATCATCACACGATTTGATTGTATGTTATTATTGAATGTCTGGTTGGAGGCCTTGGTAATGCTCCTCCAGATGCTGAAGAGAAAATTCACACAAATGTGCACAAATTACAAGATATTGCCAGCATTTAACTTCTTCCATCTATGGTTGACAACAATGCGTTTCAAATAAGAAGGAAACATTTTATAGTGTTGCAAATGGAACAGACATTGTTAATGCTTAGTGCCGTGATTGGTCCAAATGTACATAGCTTTCATTTGAAGAACAAATAAAAACTATGATCGTTAATACATTATACATTCTCGGCAGTGGGAGGCGATGCACCATTTGCTGGTGGTGAGATTCTCTGTTCCCGCCGCTGTCAATGGAAATTCCCATGAAAGCCACCCCACACCGCCGGGAAACCCACAGATGGGGGTGCGCTGCTGGCGGGGCCAGAGAATCCCACCCCAAGCAAACGACCAAAGAATTCTGGCCGCTCAAGGAGACAAAGACCACGGGCGGGAGAATCCCCGGGGGGGAGGTGCGAATCCCGTCCCGTTGCCCCTATGCCGGCTGCCGTATTCTCCGCCACCGTTTTTGGGCAGGGCCGGGAGTCCCACCACGCCAGTCGGGGGCCGTTGGCTGAGCACCCCCCCCCCCGGGGATTCTCCAGGCCCTGATGGGCCGAGCGGCAGTCCACCCTTCCATTGCTACTCTCTGCCTTCTATGACCAAGCCAGTTCTGTATCCATCTTGCCAGCTCACCTCTGATCCCGTGTGACTTCACCTTTTGTACCAGTCCTACATAAGACCATAGACCATAAGACATAGGAGCAGAATTAGGCCACTTGGCCCATCGAGTCTGCTCTGCCATTCAATCATGACTGATATTTTCTCATCCCCCATTATCCTGCCTTCTACCCATAACCCCTGATTTCCTTATTAATCCAAAACCTATCTATCTCTGTCTTAAAGACACTCAGTGAATTGGCCTCCACAGCCTTCTGCGGCAAAGAGTTCCACAGATTCACCACCCTCTGGCTGAAGAAATTCCTCCTCATCTCTGTTTTAAAGGTTTGTCCCTTTAGTCTGAGATGGTGTCCTCTGGTTCTAGTTTTTCCTACAAGTGGAAACATCCTCTCCACGTCCACTCTATCCAGGCCTCGCTGTATCTTGTAAGTTTCAATAAGATCCTCTCTTATCCTTCTAAACTTCAACGAGTACAGACCCAGAGTCCTCAAATGTTCCTCATACGACAGGTTTCTCATTCCAGGGATCATTCTTGTGAACCTCCTCTGGACCCTTTCCAAGACCAGCACATCCTTCCTTAGATACGGGGCCCAAAACTGCTCACAATTCTCCAAATGGGGTCTGACCAGAGGCTTATACAGTCTCAGAAGTACATCCCTGGTCTAGCCCTCTGACATTGTCAAAGGCCTTACTGAAGTCCATATAGACAACATCCACTGCCCTACCTGCATCAATCATCTTTGTGACCTCCTCGAAAAACTCTATCAAGTTAGTGAGACACTACCTCCCCTTCACAAAACAGTACTGTCTCTCGCTAATATGTCCACTTGCTTCCAAATGGGAGTAGATCCTGTCTCGAAGAATTCTCTCCAGTAATTTCCCTACCACTGACGTAAGGCTCACCGGCCTGTAGTTACAGGCCAAAAATCGGCACCGAACCCTCATTGATTCCGGGACCAGTGAGGGGCTAGCAGCGGCGCGAGGCAAAACACCAAAAACGGCCGGAGAATGGGCAGATCCGTGGCCGCCATGCGAGGTTGAGGGAAACTGAGAGCACAAGTGCAACGCGCTGTCGTGAACTTGGTCCATCGGGGGCGGAATATCGGAGGAGGGCCTTCAGGTCACGTCCTGAGGCCGTCCTAACGGTGTGCAGTGTACTCCCCGATGATGCAGTTTTGGAGGAGGGGGCGAAGCATCCGAAAACAGGCACCGCCCCCGATTCAGTCGTAAAAAGGAATTCTCCGCCCGATTGCCGATTACGATATCGGTGTCGGGCAACAGGGAATCCCACCCTATGTTATCCCACCGGAGGAGAATTGCAACCGATTTATGATCCCGCTGGGAGCACAAATCAGGGCACACATGCGTATCACTTGCCATGCTAAGTAATGTATGGTGAGGAATATGAGGGATTTACGAGGAAATCCCACTATCATGTCGCCATTTCGAGTGGGCAGACCGATAGCGAAGTCCCGTGTCTGCCCATACCCCGCACTGCAAAGCAGCCCCCCACCCCAGGATTGCTTGGGTGCCCCCCTTCTCCCAAGTACGGGGGTGACCAGACCCAGACCCCCTTCCAGGGACCGCCTAATGAGGGAGAACCCTCCTAAGGACCCCTGTAATAGGGAGATGCCCCCTGAGGGATACCTGCAATATGGAGGCCTCCCCAGGACCCCCTAACTTAAGAGACCCCCAGAGAGACTCGCTAACTAAAAGGACCCCTCCCCCCCCATAGGGGACACCTGACAGAGCCCCCCCCCAATAGAGCCTCGCCCCCCCCCCCCCCCCCCCCCATCAAGACTGGAAATAATGAAGTGAAAATAATTACAGCTGTAAAATTTACCTGGAGGCCCGACATGTCCATTCCTTGAAGGAGAATAGCTGTGTCCTGTGATTCAACCCACTCAGATCCATTAGCTGCAAGCCATTCATAAATTTCTAGTAGTCAACTGTAGTCTTGATTCATCCAGCTCCCTTCATGGATCAATGACTCTAAACCCCAATATTTAAAACATTCATCACATCAAAGAGAGATAAGTGCATTTAAGGACTAAGTGCATTCCAATCCCTCAAGCATGTGATTGCATTGCCCTTAACTCTTTGTTCTCCCGCCGGAGCTGAATTTCACCTGACTTGCGCTTCCATAGGAAGCAATTCCCAATCCTTAGCCTTGCAAATCTATACATGGTGAGCATTGTGAGGGATTTGTGAGAGAATCCTGCTAATGGGCTGCCATTTTGACTGGCTGGCCTTATTGCAAGGTCGCACGGCAAAGATAGGGATGAATGGGTTTATGGGGCTCAGAGCATGAAGATAGTTTGGGAAGGGTGGAGGGGTATGAGATCTAAGCTAGTAGGGGTAAAGGATCTACACTCATCCCCAAAACTGAGGCCATGAGTTAGTAAATGGAAGTGGGGCTTTTGACCTGACCACATCAGCATCAGCCACATCAGGCCTGCTATGAGGTGGGAGACCCAACACCATCCCGTCCCTGTCACACAGCCATGAAAATAGTATGGCTAGGTAACTTCTGATCAGGGGAAACTACCTCGACCACCTCCAAGCTGAAAATCTGCCCTAGCAATTTCCCATCAACAGAATTAGGCTAACCGGTTTGTAATTCCCTGGTTTCTCTCTGTCACTTTTTGTATGACACTTCAAAGCTATCTTGTTTATCTTGGGAAAAACTATTGCTCCAAGTTGCAAAGGTGTTTGACCATTTATCCTTTACTTCTCCACAATATCCAACATTTATCAGGGTGCATGTTCAAAGTTCGCAGTCCTCGTGCAGAGTTTCTCATGATGGGAAAATGGGTGCAAAGGGTCAAGGTTCATGGGCTGTGAAAATTATTTTTGTCTTTTAATTTTCTTTCTCTAATCAAGGTGAATACAGTTTATGAGCCACTTGTCATACTTAGGGTCTGGTATCCCTGATATATCTTATCTGAATGAACTCTGTTCAATTTATCCACCTCTTGAAGCTAGAAAGGATGGGTAAATTTCTATCCAGCACTTTCAGTAGGGAGTAACATTCTGAAGGAATCACCCAAAAATGTTTATGACTGTATAAAATATTCTAAATGTGGCCTCAACTATGATGTATACTGGACATATTTAGGTTGGCTTCCTACATTTTTATATTGGTTTTCTAACAAGATCACCTGTTTGTTTTTTTGCCTTTGAGGCTGTTTCACGATAAATGGAAAACTGGGATAATGATGGCCTCATTGAAAAACCCATGAGATGCAACAGAGGAATATTATCTTTGTAATGAGATTGAGATTGCTATCCTCCACTTCATAGTTGAAGCAGATAGAACTTTACAGAATAATGGGTCCTTTGCGAGTGATATGGCATCTCCTGGCCAAAGCTTTTGTCAAAGTCAACAGTTTTTTTACTGAGTCCTATTCATTAGTTTTTATATACAGTCCAGGGGTTAAATTTAAGCGCTTTCCAATAGTGCTTTGTTTGTGGTTTTCCGCTTTATCAAGTAGACCCAAATGAATTATTGCAGTGTTCTCAAATATCCAGAACTCAAATGTATGCTAATAATACTCTTGTATACCATTTCTCTAAGATCACGCAGCAATTTTCTGCAGCACTGGGATCTGATACCTGATATCTCATACAGTAGTTGAGACATAATTGTTTATCCATTAATATATATTTTGAGAAAAGCATAAACAAATTTGTTTTTGTTTAATTCTGGTAGGCATGTTAAATTGAAGTATATTTTAATTGAAAATGAATGAATAAAAAATGTTCAAATTTAAATATCCAGTAGCCTGTGATGATGAGAGTCTCATTTAGTTCTCATTTGGAACTACTTAAAAAAAAATGCGAATCAAAATTGTTTCTATTTTCTAAAATTCATGGCAATTTAAGGCTAAATTGGTCTCCTTTCTCATATTGGGTATATTCATTTGAAAATTAAAATCCTAACTTACTATTTCTAAGTTGCATTTCCAAGCCTGTTGAGTGTTTTTTTTAACTGGAACGTCGATTTCATAATATGCTTTCAGACTTTGACACACAGCCCTATTTCAGAAACACATGACAATGCAGAAATGTTTTTATTGTTGGGTCTATAAATACCTGTGTGCAAAAGTGGGCATTGACAGATTAACTAGATTACAAGAGTCCTTGGAGTGCTATCTGTCCTTAGTAAAAGCAGAACTTGGGTCATTCCAGTTAAATCCCAATGTTCCAAAGTAGAATATTGCCTGTTCATTTTAGACAACTGTCGACACATTTTGTCAAGTGTAAACTCTGGCAAAGTTTCACTTTGTAATAACATTAATTCTAAATATTTATATTTCCTTGCTATCAACCAGGTTCAACTGGAAATTTGCTTGGATCTGTCACAACATTTGATGAAAGCCTTTTAACTTTTAGAGAAAGCAACAACTTGCATTTATATAATGCCTTTAATAGCATTCCAAAAGAGCATAATTGGATAGATGAAAGAGATATTCAGAGATGCTAAAAATTTGATCAAGTAAGTAGATATTGGGGGGGGGGGGGGGGGGGAGAAGTGATGCATAAGAGGTTTAGGAAAGAAGTCCCAAAGTTTAAGGCCAAAATTGTTGAAGGCCAAGGGTCACCGAAGGAATGGACAATGCATAAAAAGCCACGGTTGGAGAGGAATCCAGAGATCGTGCAGTTATGTAAGGCTACAGAGATGACAAGGATTTAAATGTATGGATGTAACAATTATGAAGTTTATAAGATTGTCGTATTTTGGGACTTATAAGACCATACGACCATAGGTCATAGGAGCAGAATTAGGTCATTCGGCCCATCAAGTCTGCTCTGTCATTCAATCAATTTCTCACCCCATTTTCCTGCCTTCTCCCCATAACCCCAGATCCCTTATTAATCAAGAACCTATCTATCCCCATCTTAATGTCACTCTGATTTGGCCTACACAGCCTTCTGCGGCAAAGCGTTCCACACATTCACCACTCTTTGGCTGAAGAAATCCTCATCTCAGTTTTTAAGGATAGGCCCTTCAGTCTGAGGCCTCAGGTTCTAGTTTTTCCTACTCTTGGAAACATCCTGTCCACGTCCATTCTATCCAGGCCTCGCAGTATCCTGTAACTTTCAATAAGATCCCCCCTCATCCTTCTAAACTCCAACGGGTACAGACCCAGAGTCCTCAACCGCTCCTCATATAACAAGCTCTTCATTCCAGGGATCATTCTTGTGAACCACCACTGGATACTGCCCAAGGGCAGCACGTCCTTCCTTAGATACGGGCCACAAGACTGCTCACAATACTTCAAATGGGGTCTGACCAGAGCCTTACACAGCCTTAGAGGTACATCCCTGCTCCTGTATTCAAGCCCTCTCAATATGAATGCTAATATTGCATTTGCCTTCCTAACTGCCAACTGAACATGCACGTTAACCTTAAGGGAATCCTGAACTAGGACTCCCAAGTCCTTTGTGCTTCTGATTTCCTAAGCCTTCACCCATTTAGAAAATAGTCTATGCCTCCATTCTTCCTACCAAAGTGCATAACCTCACACTTTTCCATATTGTATTCCACTTTGCCCACTCTCCTAGCCTGTGCAAGTCCTTCTGCAGGCTGCCTGCTTCCTCAATACTACCTGTCCCTCTGCTGACCTTTGTATCATCTGCAAACTGAGCAGCGGTACCCTCAGTTCCTTCTTCCAGATCGTTAGCGTATATTGTGAAAAGTTGTGGGCCCAACACCGACCCCTGAGGCACACCATTAGTCACCGGCTGCCATCTTGAATAAAGACCACTTTATCCCCACTCCCTGCCTTCTGCCAGTCAGTCAATCATCTATCCATTGCCAGTATCTTACCCGAGACACCATAGGCTCTTAACCTATTTAACAGCCTCCTATATGGCTAAATGTCATCTGGAAATATAAATAGATCACGTATATTGGTTCTCCTTTGTCTAACTTCCTTACCTCCTGAAAGAACTCTAACAGATTTGTCAGACATGACCTCCCTTTGACAAAACCGTGCTGACTCAGTCCTATTTTATCATGTACTTCCAAGTACTCCACGATCTCATCTTTAATAATGGACTCTAAAATCTTACCAATGACTGAATTCAGGCTAACCTGCCTATAATTTCCTGTCTTCTGCCACCCTCCCTTCTTAAATAATAATAGTCACTTATTGTCACAAGTAAGCTTCAATGAATTTACTGTGAAAAGCCCCTAGTCACCACAGCATGGCGGGGCAGCATGGTAGCATTGTGGATTGCACAATTGCTTCACAGCTCCAGGGTCCCAGGTTCGATTCCGACTTGGGTCACTGTCTGTGCGGAGTCTGCACATCCTCCCCGTGTGTGCGTGGGTTTCCTCCGGGTGCTCCGGTTTCCTCCCACAGTCCAAAGATGTGCAGGTTCGGTGGATTGGCCATGATAAATTGCCCTTCGTGTTGGGTGGGGTTACTGGGTTATGGGGATAGGGTGGAGGTGCTGACCTTGGGTAGGGTGCTCTTTCTAAGAGCCGGTGCAGACTTGATGGGCCGAATGGCTCCTTCTGCACTGTAAATTCTATGAAATTCTGGCGCCTGTTCGGGGAGGCTGGTACGGGAATTGAACCCGCGCTGCTGGTTTTGTTCTGCATTACAAGCCAGCTGTTTAGACCCTCCCTGCCTCCAGTGATTCCTGAAAGATCACCACCAATGCCTCGACAATCTCCTCAGCTATCTCGTTTAGAACCCTGGGGTGTAGTCCATGGTCCAGATCTTTCAGTTTCCCCAGAACCTTCTCCTTAGTGATGGCATTACACTCACCTCTGCCCCCTAAGTTTCCTGAAGCTCTAGTATCCCACGTGTCTTCCATCGTGATTTAGAATAAAATAAAGTAAGAGGGTGACCTCTTCTGAGGTCTGCCTGACAGCAAACCCAGTGGTATGATTTTTAGAGGTGGAGCTGGGCTTAGATTGTTTTCCTGGAAAGAAGGTGCAAGGTGCTTACATTTAGAGACAATGGCAGCAGTCTGTGTGCTAACATTGGATTGACTGGGAATCTTCAAAATCCCAGAAAAATGTTGATAATGTTGGGTTGTAAAGAGCTGTGCTTTAAACTGTTCATTTGCTTCCAAGATGAAAGAGCTTTCAAGTTTAGCTGATCAGCATCTCTATCTAAATAAAAGCAAATTACTGTGGATGCTGGAATCTGAAACAAAACAGAAAATGCGGGACAATCTCAGCAGGTCTGACAGCATCTGTGGAGTGAGAAGGGGGCTCATGTTTCGAGTCTGGATAACTCTTTGTCAAAGAGACATAAAGTGGTATCACACCACTCCAACAATACCACACAAATTGACTAAAGCACAGTTCAAATTCACTCTACACAAGGTATTGTTCTTTTTAGCCTTAGTTTTATTACCTCTGATTATGTCACCTTTGCTCACGAGTCGCCAGATATCTTTCTGATACCGCCACGTGGTTCAAGCTCGAGTTATGATTAATAAGTCAGCACACCGCTTAGTAAGATTGAAATCAACGGTCATTTATTATATGCAACAATTAATGCTTACACAATAATCATGCTATCTATATAGAAACCTATCACTACTGGCCAATGCTTAACTTTAGGAAGGGCCCACCAGGTCAGGGAAACGAATGGCTTATCGAATCGGATCTGGCCTGCGGGATTCAAAAAGGCTGATACGGGTCGATGGCCAGGAGTCTTTATCGGGTAGCGATCGCTGGAGTCAGACTTACTGTTTCTGGTCGATGTTCTTGCGAAGGTCTCGAGCAGGTGAAGAAGGGAGAGAGAGAGAGAGATCTGAACTTGGCAAATCACTTTATAGGGCCCAGGGGCTTCCCGCCTCTCGGGGTGGCCCTTGACCCTGAGTCCCAAGTGATTGGACTTGTTCCCAATCACTGGGTTCGATATGTCCAATAACGGGGCGATTCCTCGATCGGGGAGTGGTCGTTCACCCAAAATTGTTTTGGCCACTGCAGGCGCCGACAGGTCTGGTCCGGCATTCAATTGCTAATATGTTGCAATTGTTCCCGGGGATAGCCAATTAAACTGCAGATGTCTGGGTTGATGTGCTGCTAATAGTCTTGAGTATCGATCTGGGCCGACTTCCCCAGAGCCGAATACGCTATTCTGTCTGCAGCTGTCCGTTTGTATCCTGTTGGCTGCTTTCCCCATCAGCCTTTTCGGTTAGCCATTTTAAATCGGGTTTTGGCCAAATTAATAGGGAATCAGCCATTTTAGGTGGCTACAAAGGGAACGGGTAAACATTTCCCATCAATGCCATGTATCAATATGTTTTTGTTTAGCAAACCCACTGGGGAGAAACTCATGTCTTTTGCTGACATCAAGCTTTGAGCAGACCCTGCATTTCTAATAATAACAATCTTTTTGGTTCCTTTATAAAACAAAAATTGAGTTTCTTCGCCCTCCAATGCAAAATTTCCATAACCTTTTATGTTCCAATTTACATCCACTCTAAATACATTAGATGGCACTATATTGTCACAAATTTCTTTCACAGCATTTTCTGGAGATTCACGAGACATGCCCATGAAAGCTGCTAGCTTAGCTTTCAATTTCCAGCAGTCAAATTTAACATGATCCATTTTATGGCACAAGTAACATTGGGCGCGAACTTGACATCATCTCGTTGGTCCACAATAACAAGGTCGATGGGTGGGCTCTGAAATTGGCAGCCAGCCTGCAGCTTTGAAGTTATGAATAAATTGGCATTTAATCTAGTTAACAGTCTAAATTGATGGCAATAAAACATCCCCGATGCAACAATAATATGGGCGCGCGTGAAACACATCCGGTGGAAAGCACAACCTTTTTTCAGAGTCTCACCAAAAGGCAAATATGAAAGCCTTAGGTGGGTCTGCGCCTGACATTTAGCGGGAGTGGCTTCTGACCATTAGTTCTTTCGGAAACTTTTGCCGTTCGTAAACCTCTGTCGCTGTCCAGTGGAAGGCAGACATGTTCTGGACAAGCTGCTGAGGAACGATGGGGTGCTGAGGGGAGACGGCTGCAGACCGTCTGATGTAGACAAAAGCCAGACCCTACCAGCTGCATTGCAGATGGTAATGTCAAATCTTCAGAAGACAGAGTGACAGTGTCGCTGCAGATGTCACCTTCCACAAGCCACTGTCACATCCCTACATCGCATGTTGGCATCTGAGATCACCACCTGACACCTGTGACTTTAAAGGTGACAGTTGCGTTGAACCTTTCACCTCCAGGTCATTTCAAGGCGCCTATTGGGACGAGATGACTGCTTGCAGAACATTACTGTGTAGAGGTACTCACCAATGCCAGGTTTAGGCATGCACATCAATATATTTCCTTTACTCCAGACAACAGCTGTCAACTGGAAAGAGCCAGGGGTTTTGCAGCCATGGCTTGTTTCTCAAAAGTGTAAAGGGTCATTGTTTGTACCCATGTAGCCATTAATGCACTAGCAAGGCAGCCAGAGGCCTTCATA